>NW_010237999.1:1690-22453 GCF_000690775.1 Eurypyga helias | reverse complement strand
ACCAGGCAGGATGGAGAGCTGCTTCTGCTGCCCGAGCTAGGGCCTGGCATGATGTCAGGTGCTTATCATCGCTTTACCTCTATTTTTCTTTTTAAAAAAAAGAGGGTTGAGAGTTGTCAATGAAGCTTTGTACAGGCAGTTTTCCCAGGTCTGCCTGTGTCTGGTGGGGGTGGGGAGACCTTAGACACAGATGTTGAATTCTGCTGTCCATCTGCCTGCACCCAGTCCTGGCTCAAATCTATACCCCATCCTTGGCTTCAGGGAGTGCGGACTGGAGGAGGAGCTGCCCGTGTGTATACACATACTATTCTCAGTTATCTGCAGCTTACATGCGTCTCCCTCTTAATACGTGTCCTATTCTGGTGGGCAGGGTTGGGTCCACACACTCCTCCCTACAGCTCTACGCAATTATTTTAGCTTCTGTTTAATCTGACGGTAGCAGGTTGAGGTACCAAGGAGACAACCTCACCGCATGTGCAGTTGTTATTACTCAAAACCGTGGGGGAAAAGCAGCCAACGAGTGAGAAGCTGCTATCTCTGAGAGAGCCTGGCTTGGCCCAGCGAGGCCAGGGTTTTGGTGGGGGTGCAGGCAAGGCTGCAAAGTGCCGGGGTTTTGATAGAGACCAACTCATCCAATTCTCCCCATTTGCTGCGTTCAAGCTTATAACTAGCTTTCCAAAGGCTGGGTTTGGCCCTGCTACTGGAGTCATCTGAACAGGCTGGGTGCATCTTTGGACTACACGAATGTGGTGTACAGCCAGGGGAGGATTGTTTTTGGCAAAACCTGAGGCACATCAGACAATTCATTTCCGAGACATGGGTCTTAGGGAAAATAAGTGTAATTCAGAGTGTTTGAAGCATCTCCTAATGCTTTTTCATGTCATATCTCAAAAATGGCTTGGCCTAGAAACTTCAGATTTATTTAATTCAAGAGCTCTTGACGTAATCTAGCACAGATGAGGGCTTCTGAGAGGCTGCAGTGCTTATTTGGAGTTATTCTCCTCTGAATTACGAATATATTAGTGTTCTATCAGCAGCTGTGACAGTGAAAAGTTAAGACAGGCTTTCCAGACTTTGTCAAAGCATCCTTGGAGTCCTTTTCGAGGATTCCTGTGCCAGACTTGTTTCACCCACCAAAACCCTGGGGCAAGGACTGCTAACATGCACTGGAGACCAAACTCAGCGGTGGCACATACATCAGCCAGATCTCTTCAAACCTGCTTTCTCCCTCACACAACAGGGCTTTCCTTTCTCCTGATTTCAGTGCCCCATTCTGGTATCACTGCTTCCTTGATGGATAGATTCCTCGGTAGGAGGGGCGTGCAGGCTGGGTGAAACGGGCTTAGCCAGATTAAAGCACAGGCTGGTGGATGTGTGTGCACAGAGCACACTTGGAGACGGGTGGCCTGGCTTCTGTCCCCAGAGAGGCTGAGAAATGCCTGCTGTGCCCTCACCACAGCTCCTCCGGGCATGAGTGCAGCCTTGCACAGGAGAGAAGAGCGGCACAAGCTCAGCTCCTGGTGATTCCTCTAAATAACACAAAACAAGCAGATCTAGAAATAAGGCTATGAAATCAAAATTTCCTAATGGGCTTCACCAGGGAAATGCTCTAAAAGACAGGACCAACACCTGGGTGCAATCCTGCTTCCCTCTTCCCAGCCCCAAATTACTGCAGCTGCCCTTCAGGAACTCTTCCTTGGGAGCACCCAGCAACAGGACCAGCCACTGCTGCCCCACCTAAGCCTGTGCCACCCGGCAGTTTGTGGCCCAAGGGCATGCTGAGTTTCCTGTCCTCATCCACATCAAATTTCAGCCAAACCTAAATAAAATTAAAAAGTATCAGAAAGCTCCTGGCAAACAATTCAGCTTAGAGAAGGAGCAGTGAGCTAGCATGAAGTTTGGGACGAGCTCTATTTGCAGTAAAAAAACCTGAAAAACTACAGAAATTCGTTTCCAGTCTAATGGGCAGGGTACTGGGAGAGTGTGGATTTTTTTCATAATTATCAGAGCTAAGGAGAGATGCTGCGGACGGGGTGTTAATTAGAGCTGATATACTTGGGTATATTGCATTTCATTAAGAGAGTAAATAACCCCAGCAGATTTTAATCCTGCTGGCAAATTGCCAAGTGCTGCAGAGAGATTATCTTTGAGGGTTAAAACTAGGCCAAAGAGCTAAAAGCAGCCTTTCATGAAAGAAGAAGGCCAAGGATCCAGGCTAGAAGTGGTTGGCCAAAGCTCTGGGATAATCAGATTGAAATCCTCGGCAGAAAGTACATGAAAAATGAGATAAATGACAATTGCCCGATTTCTGTGGGCGAACTGACACGCAGGAGGGAGTGGAATCCGGGCACTTTCTCCAGCTGGAAGAAAAATGTAGGCTGCTGTACTTTGCCTTAGCAACCCCATCGCCCCAAACCGCCTGACAGAGCTGCTTTGGCTGTTGGGGCTGGGGAGGGTGACCCAGAACCGATGCTAAGGGGTCTCGAGGGCAGCGGAGATCCCCTCCACTCAGCCACAACAGAGGACGACAGTCTCACAGTGCCATAACATCTCCTGATAGAGGTGTGTGAGATGTCCCCCATGGGGAAGTCATCCAAAAAGCCTCCTGGTACCTCCCCAGCACTCTCTCATACCACCGTGTTTGTGACCTTCTCGGGGTGACAGTCATTCACTGGTAAGGAGACACTCAAAAGAGATGAGCAGAGCGACCCTGGTTTGCTGCAGGTGTGGTTTTAGGTCAGCCCTATCCACCTGGAAGCATTTGGGGATTTAGCGACTTCTGGAATGAGCTTCTCTCACAAATGCACGTATGGAAATGAAACCGAGAGGTGCAGCTTTAAATTGATAGGGAACAGGATATGCACATGAATTTTGCAGAACTTGGTCCTACCTGATGCTCATGATGCAATTTCTTAGAAATCAGGGGACATGGTCCTGGTTCCCCCTGGATTTACTGAAGCTCCTTCTCCGAGCTCTCAGCCTTCTGCCAAGGACAGCAGTGCACACCATGCTCAGGGTTCAAGTAGCGTCAGAGAAAGGGACACACTGAGAAGTCAGGTCAGAAGCATCCTGGCTTCTCTCCTGCTCCATGACCCCATTCACCAAGGGGAGGTGGGTGCTAGATCACAGGTCGGGCAGGTGAAACCCAGTGGGCACGAGTGCTGTGCTCCAAAGAAGTGAGCTTTGGAGATCACCATGGCTGGGTGAGAAGCTGGAGCCAGAGGAGTTATCGTAAAGGGCACAAATCTGCATCCTTCAGCAGAGAAGGGAAACATGACACATCGCAGAGGATCCAGCAGATGCTTTGAAAGCAATCAAAAGGACACGAGCAAACAAGGACGCTTCATCTGCCTTCGTCTTCCCCTCTGCTCCCAGATAAATTAGTGCCAGTCATGTGGCCTTTAGGCAAAATGATCTGCACTGGCAGGAGCGCAGCAAAGCATCGCTCTCTGTGATCACAGACAGAGGGAAAATTAAGATCAGTGTAAAAGGTGCAAATGAAAGGAAATAATAAGCTCGAGCTGTGACCTCAGAGATTAGGAAGTAAAAGTACTGAAGGGGGTTAAGAGGGTCTGAGATCAGTGCGAATTTCCATGTCCCACTCTTCCCCTGGCTCTTCACCGTCAGCAATTTTGAATGTAGAAAATCACGTCTTAAAAATTCAAGTATGAAAACTTTTCAGCCTGTAACGGAGGAAGAAATTAATTTTTTTTCCTTTCTACTTGGGAGCATGAGCTGTAAATCACTGCGTTAGCTGTTTCAGGGCAGGACTGGAGTGTGATTATACGATGGCTGGATTAATTTGACATAGCTTAATTCAATTAAAATGCAGTTGTTGTATCCTGAGAAGGGACCCAGATTCCTCGCCAGTGACTGCACGGAGACTTGCACTGAAGTAACCACAGGAGGGAATTACACCACTTTATGATCTCAGCTCCGAGTAAAGACGGTCTAACCCTCCAGCGCCCACAAGTCATGACATCAGTGCTGGTCCCACAAGGGCACCTTGCAATCAGCGGATATCTTTGGTTGGAGGAACCATGGCAAAACCGGAGTTTACTAAACAAATCAAAGCAACGGAGAAGAGCACAAACACAGTCATATAAATACCTCCATCCACCCCGCTGCAGTGGATACAAGAAGGCTCAGAGCTTGCTGTGGCATGAGGTTCAGCTCTGATGACATCTCTGGTGTCTGTGGTAACCGCTGGCATTAACTTTGCGGGAAATCCTGCACATGTGTCCTAGGCTTGAATTTGAAACAAGTACTTCTAGTTTGGATCTTCTCTTACATCTTTGATGTAGCAATCCTTTGGAAACGAGAGAGGAATGAAGCCAACCCAAAGGGAGGAGTAGATATCAGGGATGATTTTTGCATTTATTGAGAGATCAAGCCTAGGAAATTGTTTCCTTCCCACATGGCTGCTTACAAGTCCCCTTCAGAGACGGTACTCATTAATGCCTAAGAGGCTTCAGTGCCGTAGGTGGATATGAAATAACAGCAGAGCATCTGTTAGTAGGTCTCAAAATACCTTATGCTTTGACATAATAATTATTTCTAAAGCTGAATAGGGATTTGGTATGTTAAAATTCAGGAAAACAAATTAAAACTAGCCTCAGCTATGGGAAAGGGCAAACTGCAATGGGACAGGACTCCTACACTGTGCCTAAGACCATGGTTGGAATAATTAAAGAGTTATCTGGTGCTTAAACATGGGTGATGTTTATTCTTAGGACATTGCTAGAAACAAAAGATCAGCTTTTCTTCAATCATACTTATTAGATTTCATATTCAGGATAACATCCTATGTGGAACCTAATTTTCACGGTATTTTTTCAAAATCAGCATGATTAAACATTAACACAACCTTAAAATTGTGTTTAAGTGCATTCCTATGCCTACTAACTTTGATGTTGCCTATGTCCAGTTCTACCCTTCTCCAGTCAAAGGGAGAGACTATTGGTGCTAAGTGGGATGAAAAGGACAAAGCAATACAGCTGAAATGACAAAATCTTTGTAATTAGGTACAAGGGACTAAACTGTTTATCACATAGAGTAGCTCCTAAAAGGACCAAACTGAAGTGAAAAGGTAATGGATGATTTAGCACAGGAAAGAATAGGAAGCAAACAGCAAAAAGGGTGTTTTTAGTAGCTTTTGTCACTCAAAACCTTCACCTGTGAGCTCTGGCTCACCTGCTGCTGGGTAACACTGGGATCCTCTTTAACAGCCATGGGCAGCCAGCCCTGGGTAAAGTCAGCAGCACTGAAGTGATCCTGTAAATGGGGGGAGACTGCATGGAGCCCATAGAGTGGGATTAAGGTGTCTTCTTGAACAGTGTTTTGAAAGGGCTCTGTCATCTGAAAGAAAGGGGGGTGGGGGGATATGTAGTGTTAAAGGGGCTTTGCCAGATGTGTGATTCTTTCTCTCAGACACCAGATAGGTGCAAGCTATAGACTTTCTGTTGTTTTGGGACTATTTTATGGCTTCTGGGTTCAAGCTGAGATGATGATGCTTAGTACAGAGAAGGGAAAATCAGGCTAGCATATGCAGCTTATGAAAAGGGAAGTGGGGTGGAATGGTAACTTTGAGAGTGGAGAGCTGAGGTGATAACTTATTTAATAAAAAAAGCCAAACTTCATGGAAGGGAAGCGGTCTCTGGAGAATATTAGGGATATTTATTCCTTGAAGTGTCTGGATTGGAAGAATTCCCTTAGCCAGTATACAAAGCTCTTGCTACTAGTAGTCACACAATAGACTAACACTGAATGATTAGGGTTGCTCACAGGCAATTTGGGACTGAAAAAAGTATTCCTGACTTAAGGAGTTTTGGTCATGTAATTAGAGACTAAACCAAATTATATGTGATTGAGCTGTATAGTCTTAAGGCTCTTAAAAACATTCAGAAAAGCATGACCTCCTGAGGCTGTCTGTCCATCCAAGTCCTACAGCTTGGTTGAGTTCAGTCTGACTGTCCAGGCTTCTGGCCTCGGTCAATACCACATCACCAGATGTGACTTCAGGGAAAGCCCTGCATAGTTACAGTGCCAACCCCACACCAACCAGGTCTGAAGCATTGCTCAGTGGTGGAAGACCCTTCATCCTACAGTCTGGCTTTCATTGACACTCAGAGTGCCCTGTGGAAGTTTGGACTAAAAACAGGTTTTCCCACAGTAGCCTCTTTGAAAAGGATTTTTGGGAGAAGCTGCAGCTGGCTGACAGGGATGGGATAAGGAGCAAGGATATCAGGTCACTTAGTGTCCACTTTTCCTCAGTACCAAGCAACTCTACTTTGCCTCCATTAGTTTCAGCACATAAATTAAGAAAAATGAACTCAGCTTCCAGGTTACTGGAGGTGTATGACATTCATTCAGTGCAGCATTTAGCTATTTCAGTTGTTTACATTTGATGCCTCTTATAAATACATTATTTCTGATTAAGAAGAAGCCTTCTTCTAAAGGTTTGCTTAATTTTTCACTTCAAAGTCAATCTTTAAAAACCTCTCTGCCATTATCAAGTCTGCAATGGTTTCATCCTAATCCCTCTTACGCTCTCCATTCTTATCCCTTTGCTGAGGGGAAATGATAAAAATTTTTCTGACACAGAACTCGGATCCAGTGCTGAAAGATAAGCTGTTTCAAAATAAAATGATGAATTTCAATTTCAAGCATTGGTTAATATTGCCATTTTTTATAGATATTTTCCTAGTACAGATTGAACAAAGCATATTAGCTAAAAGGCCTTCTCCTGAAATAGTAGCTCATAATTTTCTAAGACTCCTTCTTCATTCTAAGTTTCCACTTCTAAGTATTGTCTTCCTATAGTAAATAACGTCTAGAGATCAAAACCATCTTTATAATTAAAATTTAATTAAAACTAGGTCTTGGAAATTTCCAGTAGGTGAGAAAAGTGTTGGTGAACTTACGTTTAAGACTGCTAGCTGTTTTTATTGTAAGATTATTTCAAGATGCTTAAGCTTCCCTTTTCTAACAACCAGCCTCCTGACTTTGTCAGACATACAGGAAGGTTGATGAGGATGTATGTATCGCCTTGAACACTTTGTAAATTCAGGAGTCTTCCAGTGCAATTTGCATTGGAGTAATGGATGGGTGTGTTTACTGTTATGATCTGAAAAGGTCTGTCCAAGGTTTAGAAGAAACGGTCTTGCCTAACGATTCGGCTTACTGTAATAATTTTTGGTGGGCATGAACTGGAATAGTTTCACTAGTGTCAGTAGCTGGGTCAGCATCGCCATGAGGATCCTTGAATCAGAATCATATAAAACTGTGTGTGCATAACATATTTGGCTAAATGTATGTGTTTTGAAGCGAACCAGAGCGGGAAGCTCTGGTCTGTTTAAGCTCTGGCTGGTTTAGCTCATTCTAGGGTGAAACAAAACATCCGTGCTAGTGTACAGCCTCCCTAAAAACTGTGAGCTGCGCATGAAGAGTAGGATACATGGATTATTACAAAATATTGAGTTCACTGCGTTTTTAGTATCAGCAGGGGGCTATTAACCCACAGAGGGAGTGATGGTTCAGGGGGTGTTCTGGGGGTTCAGCTTTCCCTCTCCCTGTCTCACCATTCCCTGCTGGATACTGATCCAGAATTACTGTCTGCAAATAGCAGGTGGACAAACCCACTGCCTTTGGACTGCTTGTTTCTTGGTCAATGGAAATCAGCCACAGTGGCAGCTGGAGTCCTCCTTGGCTCTGTTCAGATTGCAGAGGACTATGCAAACCATTGCCTGCCTGCTGGGGATCACTGCTGTGGGATCCTGCCCACTTGATGCAGCATTCATGGCTACAACCACGAGAACATTTCCATCAGCCAGTCTCCACCTACGACCTATGGCACGTTGGCAACACCACGTTGCATATACAAGCAGCAAATAGTCCTGGAGACCAACCCCCAGACTGAAATATCTTTTAAATTGAAGTACAGCCATGACAAATGCCAGGGGTGAAGAAAGCTTGCAGAGTCCCGTGTCGCTGAAAGTTATGCTGCACAGAAGGATATTACGTAGCTCAGCCAGAAACATCCCTGTCCTACTAAACCTTCCAAAAGTGTTCCAAGATACAAGCAGCAAATAGTCCTGGAGACCAACCCCCAGACTGAAATATCTTTTAAATTGAAGTACAGCCATGACAAATGCCAAGGGTGAAGAAAGCTTGCAGAGTCCCATGTTGCTGAAAGTTATGCTGCACAGCAAGGATATTACATAGCTCAGCCAGAAACATCCCCGTCCTACTAAACCTTCCAAAAATGTTCCAAGAATGGGGCAAGTAAGAGGACTTTACTAGCATTTTGGGGTTTAGTAACACTAAGGCAGGTAGACGCTAACCCTCAGACCCCGGAATAAGCATATATCTGCCTATAAACCATGTGACACCTTTGGCCAAGTATGTTTCTGACCAACTGGCCAAGAACTTGAACCACAGTGATGCACAGAGCAGGGTGTGTGATTGGCTGTGGGGCTGCTGGCTGCCTCTGCTGGCGTAGGACTTCTGCACCTACATTTTCCCATAAAACTTAGCATTCAGTAGAGGTGCATCAATGGGGGTGAATGTCAGTAGCCAGGACTTTCAGCCTTTGGTGGGGAAAAGGAAGCTTAAAGTCACCAAGTCAGCGAAGGTTTCATATTTACCAGATGAAGATGCTTCAACAGGAAATATGGGGAGAACCATACATCAGGGGCTCCGATGTCCCATATCCAAGTGTCTGTTTAAATCCAGCTCCTGGATAGTTTGTGCTGTATGTTCCCAGCTTTGATCAGAAATTTCATTGCTGACCAGACACATCTTTTATCAAGCAAATTTTTCTCAGAATCAATATATTCCCCTCACTTAGATGAATCCTAAGTGTCTGATTTTTTAGAAAGTGTCATCAAAAAAGAAAAAACCAAACCCAATCCCAGCCTGATGTTAATGAGATCTGAATGGCTGTTTTCAAAGCGTGAAATTGGCAGTGATATCTTAAGCTTGAAAGAGATACACATGCAGCAAGAAGAAGCGGGACCCGTTTAGCTTGTGAAAGAGGGCATGTTTCACAGCATCAACACGTCTTATTTATTGTTGTTTTGCACATGAAACCTTGCCACTCATTAATGGCACAATGAGGCACATGTCCACATCGGAGACTTTTGTGTTCCTAGGCATTATAACCACTGGTTCTCCATCTCTGCAACGCTCGGTATTGTCTAGCAACCTTTGGAAATTGTTCACTTCAATTTTATTCACCAGAGACAAAATAATAATACCCTGGCACTTCAAATGGTGAGGGGAGAAGGAGGGGAAGGAAGTAAGGAAGGAAGACCTATGTGATCTATTCATTCATTATTCCACGGTGCATGGGAAGTCATCTCTTTACATGATTGACCTGCCTGGATTTGATTACAACACACAGCTAACCTTTTCCAAATCTGGTTGTGTCATACAAGAAAAGGGTTGAAGGCTGTTGCCATGGTATTAAGGTATCTCTTGAGAAAGAAGGAAAAAAGAGAGAGAGAGACAGAGAGGAAATGATGCTTCTTTACTTCCTAGCCAAGTATAAACAAGAAACACATGCACATGTTGTTGTTTTGGAAGAGCATTCAGCTTCTTATCGAATCTCATCTATCAGTGCATTTCCTCGGGAAGGGAAGTAGGAATTGTGTGCTTTGCAGATCAGTGTCTATTCAGCGGGCGGGGAAGGGGGGAGATGACAATTGGAGGGAGGGGAAAAAAAAAAAAGAATAAATCAGTCTTGCCACCATTCATGATTTATTCATGAGACACGTGAGTTTTGCATTTAAATGTGACATTCTCATGATCTCAATATTGTATATGCAAATCTAAAGATTTCTGCCTCTCTCCACATGCCCAGCTTAAGTCTCGTCTCAGAGGCACAGCTCTGTAAATGCAGAACGGCGGGGTTCATGCGGCTTCTGGTTTACTCCTGTTTATTCTGTGACTCAAAGACTGTAAGCAACGCTGAACTCCTCTTAATATCAGAGGTATAATTTAGATGTCATTATTTTCTATCTTTTTGTGATAGTGAACACTCACCGTCAGGAAATTACCTGTAGATTTATTAATGGTTTAACTTTCTGAGGTCCTGCCTTGGCCCAGCTTCCCAAGCACTCCTCTGCTGAGGCAGTTACTGCCCAGGATAGTGTCTCAGGGCGAATGCAGAGTAAATGCTGCGTGGCGCTGAACAAAGACCTTACACCTTGAGCTGTGCCTGCTTCAACGCTTCCAACACAAGTGCCTAAGTTGTCACTCAGTAAATAAGGGGAAATAATCTTGTTTGCAGGTTTTTAATTAATGTATTATATTAAAACAAACAAATGTACCAAATAAGCTGATGGAGGGAGGACAGGCTTCCTGCAACAGTGGTGCTCAGTTCAGGACATAGCCTGAACCTGGGGAAAAACTCTCCGTCTTTATCCCTGGCCAAGACCCCCACTTTGGGGGTGTTCAGCAAAACAAGAGGCATGAAGGCATGCCCCTGCAAAGTAACACAAGCTCTGCTCCGAGCTGAACCGGTGTGTGCAAACTCCTGCGCAGGAGAGACCTTTGGCCCGGTATTTGTGAAAGTGGATTGTGTAGGCAAAGCACCATTCTTGGGGCTCTGCCTGATCCCTGCGGCTGGAACGTTGCTTCATGAATTAGTTACAGGATCTCGCTGCTAATTAGTGAATAACTCAGAGCATAGATCTTGTATGTTCTTGGGTCAGCTCTGTCACTAGGCTGATGCAAATATTCCTCAAGTATGTTACTGACAAACAGCCACCACATTCATCAATAACCATCAGATTTGTAGCACTTTCCCACATTCAACGCTCGCCTCCTGTTTTCTTGTCAGATTGAAACTAGGACTTGCTGAAGTTGATCGCTTCATATTCACTTTCTGAGGTCAGGGCCTGTATCAGCAAAATTCTTCCTATTGGTTCCACGATTTTAAAGCCATAAATGTTTCCTGAATGTCCATACAGCCCAAAGGAAAAAGAAAAGGAGGCAAAGCCTGTACTGAATGATACTTCCCCAGGGTATTGTCTCAGATTTAGGAAAACGTGAATGTAGAGAGTTCCTGATCTTATATATTCAGGTCACCACAACAAATTCCTTTCAAGAACTTGTCCCTTTTAAGCCTACCTGTATGTTTGGGCCCACAGCGGCCTGTGGCAATGAGTTCCACAATTTAATTTCCTATGGGGTGGACAACAACTTACTTTGGCATAATTTAATATGGGTCCCACTGGTTTTTTTTTCCACTACAACAAATACTAAAAGGTTGTTCCTGTGCACCTTTCTCCATGCTGCTTATGATTGTAGGAGCCTGTATCAGAACTCCCTCAATTGTCTCTTCTCCAATCTAAAATACTTATGTATTTACCTATCCTATTAGTAGCTGCTTCTATGGAAGCAGCTCACAACTCTGATGCATTAAACCTGTCTTCATATGTTTTCCAGTTCTCCAATATCCCTTCTGAAAGGGGAACATTAGGACTGCTTGCAATAATTAAGAAGATGGTACCGCAGGAATTTGTACACTGCCAAAATGACCTTTTCTGTTTGGAGTCTCATCTGACAGTCGCTGGCATTCCCGTTACGTTTTTGACCACCCCTGACTGCTGAGCTGATGATGTTTTTGAAAACCACCTGCATGGCTCAGCTCTTTCCTGAGCAGCGTATGTGACGCACGCAGCCGCAGCTCTGACGCGAGGCTGGAGGTGCTGCTCTCTCGTTTGCAGTGGGTTGCATTTCTCACCACCAAATTCCCCTGCCCTTGCACCTTGCCCAGTTATTTGGGTGGCTGTTCCACAGCATCTTTCCCCCAGTGGCAAAGCTGGCCTAAGAAAATATGTGGGTACTTGGCGTTATCGGCAAACTTCGTTGTGTTAATTGCTTTCCTTTCCGGATCGGCCATGCACACGTTGAACTGCACAGGGCCCAGTCCACGTCCCTGTGGGGCTCCAGTGGCACCACCCTTGCTCAGGTGAGACCATCCATTTGCTCCTGTCCTTTGTTTCCCATCTCAAAACTAATTATCCTTCCTTTAGCCCAAGACACTGGCTAGGAGCCCACAGCGCAAGCGTGTGTTTGCCTCTCCCAGTGATCTCAGTTGCATTCGGCTGAAAGACAGGGAAAGATTACCAGGGGGGGAAATCTCGATGGAATTCAGTATTAAAAAATAATTTATAGATGTTTTTTCCATCTTTCTCGCATCCTTTTTTGCCATGTCTTCACTATGTTGAAAGGCTGGTACTGATACAAGCTTCTGAAATAGCACACTTAATAGCTGGCCAGACTGGGAGCCCTGTCTCACTAGCCAGGGAAAAGAAACTCACAGACGGATAACATTGTTATTTAAAGATATGCTATCAGCTCATTTTAGCCCCCATTTAAAATCTGAGAGGCATAAACATTTCCTTGCAGGAAAAAGAAAACCCCATATGTGCACGAAATTCAAAGACTCAGAGAAGACTGAGTTTGCTGGGTTTTCTTCACTTACTTGTTTTTAGTAGGGGTTTAGTGTCCAGTGTTTCCAGCCATGCTCAGCAGCATTGGAACAAAGCAGTTTATGCCTACGAGGGCCACGGTGATGCTCTTGCACAGAGCTGCTCGCTCCCCACCTTTGAAGAATGCAAGGACCTTTGTGCTGAAGGGTGCTGCTTGCAGAAATACTGAAATGCATGTTATGAACTGGACTGAGTGAAGCCCAGAGCAGGATGAAGTGGGTGCTCTGGAAACCCAGGCCATGAATGATTTCACTACTATAATTTCATTCTCCAGCAGTGGATGGAGCAGGCTTCTCCATGCCTTCCAGCTCCCACAGACCTCAGGCATCATGCCTCTGCCTCCCAACCGAGCACCTTGAACATAATTTGTAGCTGCGTTTGTGAAGAAAAGGGCCAGGGGAATAAGCAGAGCTGTTGCATGTACTCCAATGTGATTTAACTGTGGTGTGCGAGTGGGTTTCACTGTGCCGAGGTCTGCTCGTGCCTGCATTCATGTGGAGCAGGGGTGTATTCTTAACACAAGCGAAGAATACGCTCCCTTGCAGACCTTGCTTTCTGCAAACGTGGCCCCTGTGAATGTAATCAACGTTGTGCAGAGCTGCTGAAATCGAAAACAAAGCCAGAATGATCATTGTGCTAAGTTTGGGCTCCTCATTGTTCATTGAATTACATCAGTGTTTTCTTTAGTTGCACAGTCAGCTGGCAAAGGTTTGTTTGAAATCTCGAGACTCTCCCCTTTCAGGGGAAAACATGAATTTCCGGGAGATGCGGGCTCTGCTCTGCATCACGGTGCTGGGTCTGCTGTGGCCAGGGACGGGACGTGACGTGACGTGACAGCCCAGCCAGCTGGGGGGCTCAGCCAGCCCAGGGCCCGTTGAGGAAGGCTGCAACGCATCCACAGGAAAAACATGACCTGGTATTTTTTCCATTGTATTTAACCTGCAGAAACTGTTTTATCTGGTTTTAAAAGAATAATTAACCATTAACACTTATTTTGTAGAGAAACCCTCTCATGACCAGCTCATGACCACCATGAAGTTATTCGGTTTCACCAGCATTTTATTAAGGTGATCCTATGTGGCAAAATCCTGCTTTCTCCAAAGACTTGACTTCCCTCTAAAATCTGATATTTTTTCATCCACAGTCTAACTTCCCCCAGAAGACATCCCTTTGGACACTTCCCATGCTGTGTCTCAGGGCAAACTCTTCTGGAAGTGGTCCAAACACGAGCTGTAGAGTGGTGGGCTCGGCTCTTTGAAAGTCGTATTGTTGTTTGATGCACAGCGTGTGCCGAGTGGCTCAGCCTGCATAGCCCACGCTGACCTCATGTTTGACTTGCTCAGGGTCTGGGTTTTTAACTGTGTAAAGGAAACGAGTGGTAAAACGAGATGAAGTCAAGAGTCAAAGCAAAAACTAAGCATGGAAGAAGCCGTACAACACCCATGTTGTACAAGTTTCCTAATAAGCCTGCAGAACCTAGGAAACGAAGAAGAAGAAACTTTGCCAAGTCTTGTGATAGTTGCTGTTTTTATGGCGGGGAGGGAGGCTTATGTAGCCATGGAGAGAAGGTGGCCAAGAGGAAACGCAAGCCCAGAAGGCCAAGGAGAGGAGGCAGGAGTAAAAGGCACGATGGACAAAGGGCACTGAGGGACTATCAGAGCACAGGAAGTCGATGGGGAGGAAGAACAGGGGCAGAGACTAAAAGGAGGAAGAGTGTGGGTTGTGGTTTGGGGTATTTTACCAGCACGTCTGAGCTGAGACCCCAGGTCTCTGCAGCTGGGCCTGAGGCACACAGGGCTCACCCTTGGACATTGGTGGGAGAAGGTATCTTTTTGATGAAAACTGAATTTATCAGGGTTAATTAATTTGTGATATGTATTAATTTTGCAACTTCTTTCTGCAAGATAAAGGGGGTAGGGGGGAACAGATTGAAAATATTCAAAATATCTCATTTCAGCATTTTCACAACTGAGACATTTTCAGTTTTCACTTGGAAAGAAGGCCTCTGTTTCCTGACTAATTATCTTAAGATACAGAGGGCAGGAGGTAACCTGACACTTAGCTAAAAGTTTTGTTTCAGAGAGAGGATGTTTTGAGGGTTAACCTGTGATAATTCCCCGCACCCTCCCTCCCATTGAAATGAAAATCCATTATTTGTCCGGCTCAGCTAATAACATGGACTGGCATTTCCATGGGCAGAAACCCTAGAGGAAGGCTGCCAAAAGCCAGGGGAGTCAGAGTTCCTCTTCACGTTCAAAGCTTCAGACTCTCAAATGCTTTAGCCATGCCATTATAAATGCCTAATGTTAGACTTGTGTCAAACCTCTCCTCTCCCTCACTCCATTAGCCCTGCAAGGACGATGATAAACCATCTGAAGAAACAGGAGTCATCCCAGGTCAGGCTGAAATAGCTAGAAACCACTGATAATCTCCAGGTTCATTAACATTTTTGTTTTTTTAAAAAAAGATAACTTTCTGTCAGTAGGAAAGCATAATATTTATAGCAAGTGGAAGCTGGGATATAATTTTAGCTTTGATTCTTAAGGCGATAATATTTTGGGGTTGTCAAGGAGGGGTGCAGCGTGCCTTCATGCGTAGGAATACATGCAAAAATGTGCCTAAGGTGTAGTACGTGTAGCCCACTTCAGATCAGGGGCTACCTCGGGAAATTCCCACCCTGCCACAAAATACCTAGCCATGATACGTTGGGTGAGAGCAAAAGCAGAGGATTGGAAACATTAGAAAATATTGCAGCAATAAAACTGAGCTAAAATGAATTTTGACATTTAATCCTAGATCAATTGGCAAATCTCACAATAGATAATTTTTTCTTATCACCCTGGCAAAGCAGAGCCACATGAAACTGGTTTTTAAAAAAAAAAAAGTAATTTCTCAGATCAGCCACTGATCTTCTCGCTGTGCTGAGGGTGAGTACGGGAGCTCCCTCCCACCACAGAGATATTGAATAAGTTTAGAGAAAGAAGCCAACTACTGCAAGCTCAGGAGATCATTTATAAAACAAAAATCACTCTCTGCTGCATTGAAAAGCCTGAGAGATGCTCTCAGAAAGATTAATTTTCTGGGTAGAGGAGGGGAGCGACGGCTTCACCCCTCAAAATGAACCGGCGAGATGATTCAATCGCATCACTTTCCGAGCGTCAGCCTGAGACGCTCATTCAAAACGCAGTTATAAGAAATGACTCCTTTGCTTTAGGAGGAAGGATACTGACGAAACTGTTAAACTTGGTCACAGTATGTGACATCCTTGAAATCAAAAGCAATACTTCTTCTTAGTGACTGCAGAGTAGAATTAAAGATATGAAGCCAAATTCATCTCTGGTGTAATACTCCTGCCAGTGGCCGGGGGGGCGCCTGGGATTCATTTCTTCTGTTATACAAGTGGCACAAGACCCTGAAAAATTGTTTTGAACGTTTTTTGTAACTCTTACAGAAACCTTATTCACTGTGTCCCACGCGTGCAAAATCGAGTGGCTGCGAGCTCCGCATCCCCGATGTCGGGATGCTGGGCTAATTGGGGTGACTCCCACCCTGTTCAGGTGGGTGATTGGTGGTCGAGGAGGGAACGCAGACCTTGGTGTGCTGCCTTGGTGCAGGGGCAGGTCTCGGATCAGTGGGTTTGCAGGGTGGATTGTAGGCTCGTTGCCCTTGGCCCATGTGTCGCTGGCAGAGTTGAGCATCACCTCCCCAAACTCTTGGGTCCTCTGGTGACAATTCCCAGTTGGTGGCAGAGGAAGCTCCTCTATTTCTGCACACTACGTCTTTTTCTTTAAACTCAGTCTGTGCAAGACAGTGTCTGTATTTATGCTCCTGCACATAACCCACTTCTTTGCTTACAGTGTGCCTGTGGAAAGCTTACATTTTCCTGGAGGAATTATAAACATCAGTGTGGTGTGATGGTGCTTGCCGTGCCAGCGTGCCGAGGTGAGAGCTGGGGCAGCACTGGCCCAAACCCCTCCTCGAGATGGGTCCTGTCCTCATCTCTGAACAACCCCAGGTTCTCACTCCTCCCCAGAGTAAACACTCCTCCCTCTTATGTGGCCAACCTTATCTTGCCACCCCAAATTTGCATGAGCATTAGCCAGGTCAGTGATGCAAGAATGTATCATCCATTGAGGAGGTTTAGATTAGATATTAGGAAAAAGATTAGATATTGGAAAAAATTCTTCACTGCAAGAGTGGTCAGGCACTGGAACAGGCTGCCCAGGAAAGTGGTGGAGTCACCATCCCTGGAGGCGTTCGAGGAACGTGTAGACATGGTGCTTGAGGACATGGTCTAGTGGGTATGAGAGTGCTGGGTTGATGGTTGCACTGGATGATCTTACAGGTCTTCTCCAACCTCAGTGATTCTGTGATTCAGGTAGTCTTCTCCTCCCATGTAGCAGCAGCAGGAGGGCAAGCTGTTAACACTTCCCGTGAAACAAAGATACCAGGCAGGCAAAGTCAAATAATGTCCAAAATCAAATGCAATGCAGGACAGATGTGAGTGCAGAGCCCATGGTCAGGGCTTTCCAAACAAGCCACCTGCAGCTGGCCTCCCAAATCTCCTCCCATTTCCTACAGTGCTGCCCCACATCTTGGAGGAGGAGGTCTGCAGGTCACTTGATGCTTTGAAAAATCAGGAGCGTCTTTCGATACGGGTTTAAGGAGGTGAGGTTAAGGACAGGGCGCTCTGCCTTTATTAGTGTCAAAACTTCTGGCCATCACAAACAATGCATATGATCCTTGAGAGGATAGGATGCTAACAAATCATGGAGTATCCTGCCCCTGCTACGTCACGTGTTTCCTAAACTGAGACCAGCTCGCTCTGAAACAGAGACTCCTGACACAGTCCTGAGCTGGCTCTGCAAACCATCAGCTGTCATTCTCAAGCCCATGTGTTAATGTTGCCCTGGAAGACAGATTTACTGGGAAAACTAGGAAAGAGGAGGCCTTGCGCACACAATTGCACATTCGAGTGCCGCTGCCACCTCCCAGTGATGCCGAGCTGGCATCTGGCTCTGCCGGCACCTTCACCTCGCACCGACCTGCGCTGCTCCTCTGAGGTTTTTGGCCTTTGCTGCCCGATGTCTTCACAGAGCGACTTCACTAAACCACATCTCTAAGTGAAGAGGTGGTGTTAGCAGTGTTGCGTTAATGGTTGGTCTCGATGATCTTAAAGGTCTTTTCCAACCTAAAAGTTTCTATGACAGGGTTAAACAACTAGGTAATTGGTGCAGCTGTGTTGGCTACATTTAGCCTCCATATTTTAATTTCATAAAAAGCCAGTCAGGTGAGGACCTTGTGGGGTCCACCTGCCCACAACTCCTTTTCTGTGAAGGTTATGAGGAAGCACAGAGCCTGGGCTTGGTGTATTCAGGTATCCAAGCATTTGTCACCCTGAACACGAGAAGAAACTTGCCAGTACAATTTACAGTATTGGGACCTTTTGTCTTTGGCATATTCATGTTAATGGAGATTTTGGAGGGTAAATTATTTGCTTATCAGCATCAGCCAGCTTGGTATTTGACCAAAGAGGAGCAGATATTTGACCACAAAGGGGCGCAGATATTTTCACATCGGCAGAAGAACAGTCTAAGTCGACACGTGAACATCCTTAATGCTTCTCCGTCATGTTTGAGCTTGTTTTGTTTTGTTATATTTGGGTTTCTGGAATGTTTTATCCTATCAATGACGTTAATTACGGAGTAATTGCCTTAGTAGCATGTAACAACTCTCCTCTTCTTTTAAATAGATTTTCACACAATGTGTAAACTTTGCTGTATATGTGCTACGTTTTTTTGTGTCGTGAAATAATATGTAGACAAAATAATGTTTTTCCTGTCAGAAATTCAATGGGCATCTAAAGCAAAGTGACAGGTGGTTAAATAGCTGCATTTAAAGGATGTCAAGAAGATTTTTTGGACAGGTACCAAAACCCAATGCCAAAAAGAAGGCCTAATACCATCTGGTTTGTTAGCAGAGAGATGCAATTTTGCATTAGATTTTAAATTACATGGAATGCCACATTCATAACCTTGATTTGTGGGTCAAATCTAGCTTATCTAGACTGTGGATGTTTTTGTTTACTAGCACAGTTCCTGACCCAGAGCCCACACAGGTAAATGAACACACTTTCAATCAGACCCATTTTAAAGTAGGAGGAAGCTCTTGAGCTGCATTTAATTTTGTTTTGTATTACATGTAAATCCAGATGCAATGTGGATTTAATTAATCCAATTTCATTGCATTTTAATGTACACATTTGCATTGTGTTTATTGGCAATTGGTTTTATCCATTTGTTCAGCATTTTTATGACCAATGAAACTACTGAATATTTAGAGGTCTTAGGAATGAGGAGTGTAGCTCTGAATTAAATAGTTCTCAGACATAAACTGGGGATATAACTAAAATGTCAAAATATAGCTGCATAATACAGTGGAAAAAATTATGTCAGTTTTTTTAAAGTAATAAACTGCATTGTGCTAAATTATTTTAAAAATCATTTCAGCAGGTATTTTGGATGGTATGTTGAGAGGAGGAGGACTACTTTGAAACAAATAATGAAACTGATAGATTCAGACACTTGTTCCTGCTTCTAAAAGGTGCCTTTGAAATGATGATTGTTCAGGTTTAGTCGAATATTTAGAAATACTCACTGTAGAGTTTTCTCTTCTTTGTGAGGAGTCCGTGGGGCTTAAATGGGATTGCTGAGATAATCACACTCTACTGTTGCTGTTCCAGGGCTAACGTTAGCCATGAAATGCGAGTTGTCATGTTTGAAGCTCCTCTTTCAACGACCCGGCCAAAGCAACTCCAAACATCCTGCGTTTTGTGAGGAGTCAGTGGTGAAAAGGATGAGAAGAACAGCACCTTTCCATTTCCGTGTTCAGCTGCCGGGCTCGGCTCTGCTGTGAATGCTGCGGCTCGGTGGTATCATGGGCTGTCCTGTCCTTCAGCCATCCCAGACCTTCGCCTTTTGACGCTTGGCCAAAACACAAAGTCTCAGCTCATTTTTCACGTGGTCCCCTCTTTGTGCATCCAGGGGGTGTTTGGCTGGTCTATGGCTGATGCATTAATTCCAGTGAAAGCGGCCGCTCGGCCGAGGGCCTGCACCACCTCTCCCTGTCCCCTTTGGCACTCGGCTCCCCCCACAGAGGGCACCGGCCACCTTTGCTGGAGCTGAGTGAGCTCCAGAGGCACGACCACAGCACGCCGTGGAGGGGCAAGGGCTGTGCCCCTGCGGTGGGCACATGTGGTGTGGGGGTGAGCACGCTCCACCTGCCTGGAGGTTTGGCCTTTGTCTCGGGTCACCCTTGCAGTGGGAGATCCCCCAAGGATGGTCCTTTGAGGTCTAACGGACCTGAATTATTCCTGTGGGTTATGTTGGTGCCAATAATGGGCATGTGGGCTGATCCCTGAGATTCCTTGCACGGTTGGGATGCTCCTGGCTCGGTTGGTGATACCTAATGCAAAGTGAGCTGAGCCTCTGGGGCTGGTAAGGTAAGTCCTGTCTAATGTGGGCATCACTAGGGGAGGACAAGTGCATTGTCATCGTCAGGCTCAGCGTCCCCCTGCTCCAACGGCTCCTGCAGAGCTGGGCTTTCCAGGGATGCTCAACCTTCATTCTGCTATCACCAG
The DNA here is from genome assembly GCF_000690775.1 of Eurypyga helias. Classification (NCBI taxonomy): domain Eukaryota; kingdom Metazoa; phylum Chordata; class Aves; order Eurypygiformes; family Eurypygidae; genus Eurypyga; species Eurypyga helias. The sequence goes on along the minus strand of NW_010237999.1, from coordinate 2,314 downwards.
CTCTGAAAAAAGGAGAGGCTGCTTTCTCTCTGACCCGCTGGGAAAGACTCAGACAGGACAGATGCCAAAAAGTTGCATTTGGGTGGAATTTACATACCTGCATTCAAACCCATGCATGGGAAATTCCCTCACTTGGGAAAACCTAGTAGGTGCCTGAATTCAATCTGCTCCCACTGTTTGGGCAACAGGGATGTCAAAGAGATGTCTTCCAGGGGCTTGAGTGCACCTTGCTCCTTCCTAAGCTCTGCTGCAATCCAGATACGGGTGACACGGCAGGAGCTCGGGAGTCAGCCTGATGGAAATCTTGGCCAGCGCTGGGCGTACCGTGGCAGTCCCGGCAAGCCCCACGCTGCTCGGGTGAGATGCCCTGGGTCCCCCACGCCTGCCGGGAAGGAGCTCTGCACCATTAACACCTCTGCCTTGGCATGGTGTTAATGTATGATGTTGATCCCACGTAGAGAGGACACCAAAGAACTAGAGGAAAGTGGGGGTTTGGAGAAATCTGCGTCTCCCAGCAGAACCCCGCTCGCTCCATGGGGCAGGCACTGAACTGCCACGAGGGAGAAAATGGATAAAACAGGCTGAAGAGGATTCACAGCAGGTATGGGTTGGAGGGCTCCTGCA
>NW_010237999.1:0-1669 GCF_000690775.1 Eurypyga helias | reverse complement strand
GCCCCCGGCACAGCGGGAGCTGCCGGCACACGGGCAGAGCGCTGCAGAGGCTGGAGGCACCTCGTGACACGTCATTCTCCAGGCCCTGGTCAGGGGTCGTGGCGGGAAGGCGACCAACACTCAGCTCCACCAGGTCATCTGCTTCTGACAGCCTGACGAGGAGGAACCCTGAAGACACGAGGTGAGCTGCGAGAGCGTTTCTTCGATGAACGCTTCCTCTGCCAGCTGCCCTTGGCATGTATATATATAAAAAAGCATTTACGGATATTAATAGCAGTAACACTTTGTGACGACGGGTTTTTCAGATCAGTCTCTGAGGTCTAACGAAAGCAGATGAATGTGCAAAGTTTGACAGGGCTGACTGCTGTAAATCTCGTGCTCCGGGGATCTGAGGCGGCACGAAGAAAACGGTGCTTCGTTCGAGAAAGACGAGCTTTTAAAACGGTTTGAATGGGACCGTTGTGGTGTCTCAGGCACTGAAAAGAAATTGGGTTGTATCTGCCGGGGAGATGCTCCGAGTTTGGTGACAACACGTTCATTTTTGTAGGAAACAACAGAATTAAATGCTGCTGTAAGTGAAAAAGCCAATTCAGCCTTAACTGTAAAGCTGCTAGCGATGACTCCACAATATATGAAATATAATAATTATGATAATTAATAAAGATAATAATACAGTAAAACCTTGCTAATTCATACTAATGACTCAGAGGCTGCTTACTAATTACTGAATTTGTGGATAAACAAGCCAGAATAATGCATCATAAAATACACTTTGTTCCATTATTTTGACAACTCTCATTTAGTTTTAATTATTTATCATTCATAATATACTAGTCACTCTGCTTGGGAAGGTTTTACAAAAATAATGAAGCTCTAATAATGTGACATGTCAGTTCAGTATTTGCTGAAACAGGGAGTGAGGCAAACCAGTCCTTTCTGGATGCGTGCAAATTGGGAAGAGCGCAGATCCAGTTGAAGACAGACCTTCCGAGTTGTAACGCAAAACGTTATACGTCTCTCTACATCTCCCTTGGAGCGGGAGCGCTCGGAGCAGCTCGTCTGGTGGAGATCTCCCGCAAGCCGACCTGCTTCGCGGCTAAACACAGGAGGATCGATGCCGGTTCTCCAGAAAAATCATCTGGTTTGAAAAATAATAAATGTGAAGGAGTTTTTGTGCCCAAATCAATTTTTATCCTCAAATCAATTCTTTCCACCATCACGAGGGCTAAAAGCTTGTTTTTAATTTAAATGAGAGCTACGATTTTTACATAATCACTTGATTCCCAGAGCTGGCATTCCCTCGAAACCCCAACCCACCTCCCTGCTCCCGAATTTGGCAGGAGTTGGCCAGAGGCTTGTGGGAGGACTCAGCAGTTACTTAGCTCAGTTTTCCAGGTACAGAGTCCTGGAGGGTGCATGTTGGAAATGTTCCTTCATAGTCATGATTTTTTTTTTTTTTTTTTTACAAAAAGACCATTTCCAGCAGAAATCGGCCAGCGAACGGACTCTACCGGCCCTGTCTGAGCGTGTTGAGCGGTGGCGGTAACTCGCTGTATCTGGGCAGGGAATAACGCACCGCAAAAGGACGCCGTGCATGACAGTGCCCTGCTGCCCCTTCCTTCGGGGGTCCCGCGGTGATTCGTGCGGGAGGAGCGGGAGGGCGAAGCCC
>NW_010237998.1:10501-13140 GCF_000690775.1 Eurypyga helias | reverse complement strand
ATTCTATGATTCTATGAAAGAAGCCTGGCAAACGGCTTAAATTAAAACTAGAGTGGCTGTGCCAACTCCTGCAGCATGAGAGTGCCAAGATCCTGAACGTGGCTGCTCACCAGCATTTGGCATGGCGCTGATATCTTGTCACCGCCATCCTTGAGCAGTGACGCCCACACAGGTACACTGACCGGGCGGTTGGGGCCAGATGCAAAGCAGTGTGGGAAAGCAGAGGGAAGACTGCCAAACTTCTCCCAAGGGAAGTCACAGCCACGTTTCCCCAAAATCATCTACTCCAATGCAGCGTTACTCCTGATCGCAGCTAGAATGAAGTCTCCAAAGCTATTTACCAGCTACGCTGACGTGTCCCACGGGTTCCATCTTTCACATTCAGGCACCTCAGTTTGCACTAGTAAGAAAGGGTGTAAACGCTCAGCAAAGGAGAAAACTCTCCACTTCCAGTAAAGCACGGTCCTGACATAGAAAGCTGGGAGAGCACTTTTGGAGCTCCGTGCTGACTGTTGGGAAGACGCCTAGAGCTGCAGGAAAAACAAAAAACATTAAAAAAAGGAAGTCTGGTTTTACGTTTAATTACTCCTGGGTCCTGAGGAGCAGGTTTCGTTTCTCCCTTATAAGCAAGCTATGCAGCACCAACCCAGTGGAACCCACCACCAGTTTCATCTCTTGGTGGGAAGAACCTGCAGGTCAACTCCGGCCAACTTTGTATGCAAAAGCTTTGCCGTGGTAGACGTTAGTTAACAGTGCAAGAACCCTCCTGTCGTGCCACACGTTATTCATAGCTCAGTGCCACTCTGCCCTCTTTTTTCCCACGCAGCGATGGCCAGACCTTTCATTTCAGAGACTGCTGCAGGGCACCACAGCTTTCCATCCAGCAGGTCACGCAGAGGCATTGCACTGGTGCTCCTTTCCCTGTCTGAAAGTTTTTTCCACCTCCAAAGGCTTCCAAGCTCTTCCAGTGTTTCCCCTTCCTCCCAAAATATGCAAGTCCTACGCCATTCTATAGCAGTTGGAAACACTGAAGCTGTCTGCAGCTTTTACGCAGCTGAGTATTCAAGCAACGTCCCACACAAGCTCAAGTTTGCTGGCACGGCACGGCACGGCTGTCTCCTGAGGTAGGGATTAAGTTTGGCATAAGGCTCGCTGATCGCAAAATGATGTTGCCTATTGCCTCGGTGCGGTATCTGCGTATCTAAAATACATGTGAATAAAGAGGTTCAAGAGACAATTATTACACCAGCCACAGAAAATTACTAAATCACCATGTTTCCTCTCTAGGTCACAGTCCAAGCCCTGTGTCCAGCAGCCATCAGAACAGTTTGCCTTCTGCCTCTGCCCATTCATCTCCAGCAAAACTGCAACTGCAGGTAGGCTTCCATGTGAGGACCTTTACCTTCTGCCTTCTTCAAACTCTGTGGAGAATTAAGTGACTGGCATCGGTTAGGTAAGAAAAAGGAAACTTGAATTTTATGTGCAAGTATAAACGTAAACCAAGCAAACTGTTACTTGTATTTTATTTGCTCTATAAAAAAAAACTCGGAATACAAAGACCTTTGACTTTTTTTTCCAGGTGTCCACAGAAATACCAGTTTATTTAAATCTAAAACCTGCAACATACCCTCATTTGGTTTTACTAAAAAGCCCTCTCATTATAAAAAGGATGGGGAAAAAAGGGTGAACTAGTTCCTCTTTATTTTGAGCTCGCTCCTTTAATTTGCTGTTGCACATGAAGCAACAAACAACAATTCTAAGGAATGTAAAAGGTTCCTATGCCTACAAAAGCCTTAATACCAGAACAATGAGCTGAAGGACAATCAGACTGACACAAAAGGATTTTCATTTCGAAGAAACACCTGGATAAATTCGGAACACACATTCTATCCTCATACTTCATGCTATGTGGTGGCACTTATCTTTTGCAGGGCTGATTTCCAGCGGCACAGACCTACTAACCCAAAATGAGCTTCCTTCCTTCTGGGGAGGCTGAGCTGCAGCAGCACAGGTCACTCCAGGTTAGAGTGAGGCTGGAGATGGGGTGGTAACTTAGGTGTAGGTGAAAGAGGAGAATTTGGATATAATACTACATGCTGAGTATAACTCTGTGTTTAATATACCGTTCCTGGCTCAAGAGGAGAAACTGCATACTCCACTAACTAGGATTTCTGCATCTTTTAATGGAGACAATTCTCCATTTAAAAAATGGTAAAAACCGTTTTTAATTTCCACATTTAATTAAAGTACAAACAAAATTGCTGCTTCCCAGGTTCTTTATCGCTGCATCTTTCTGAGACTTGTATCCTAAAGGTTCACTTTCCTACACAGCGTAATTTTGGCAGAGGAGGTCAGCGCGCTGCCTATCCCTCCTGCAAACTCACAGGGCTGTGCAGATGCTCAGCATCTCCGAAAGCTGGGCTTGCTATACACCTAAACAAATGTGGAGAGCAGGAATATTACAATTACCTGAGAATTAAAAAAATCTGTCTGCATTCAAAGTAAAAATAAAACTGGGGAATTTCAAAATTTCCTGAGGTGATCTTTTTGATCAACTAGAACTTTGGCTGCATTTCAATTCAGGCACTTATTTCATAGTACAATGCAAAATATAAACTAAATTGTGAACAATATAAAAG
>NW_010237998.1:0-10490 GCF_000690775.1 Eurypyga helias | reverse complement strand
GGAATGCCAGAACATTTCCATTGGTTTTTCTCAAATGTATTTTTTAGCAAGTATGATTTTATGAAGCAGTTAATCTTCAGTGGAGCTGTATTCCCTGATAGAAACGGGGACTTTTTTAATGTAGTAAAACTTATGTAGTTCTATCATTTTCATATTTAAAAGTTCTGTAGCTCTACTTGAATCTTCACCCCCCCTTTTTTTTTTTTTTTTTACCAAAAAATGCGAGTATGTCCTTTATCATAATTCCCAGTGGAAGTTTCTACTCATGTTAAACCATCTAACTTGGGTCCAGTCTAGGCTGAATGGTTAAGTTGTATGTTTTTTGTGAATTTGGGTACTTCGGCAAGTTTTGGTGTTGATGAAAGCACAAATGAAACAACAGTCCATGAAATCATCACCTCTGCAGAGATGTTGAAAGGGCAAAGTTCGCTCATGTGTCACAGTGAAAGAACCGATGTTGTGAAGAAGAGATGAGATGGCAGGTTTAAAAGGGGGGAGGTGGCAGGGAGGAAGTTTTCCCAGAGAAAGAATAATTCAACTGAACTCACTGTGAAAAGCCACGGTGGAAGCAAAGAGGTTAAGTTAAAAATGAACTGGATGAATTCACGGAGGACAGGTCTGACCAACAGCCATTAAACAGTGGTCTGACCGCAGGCTCTGGCCAGAAGCTCCCCAGGCCCGGGGAGCCTGTGCTAGTGGAAACGGATCGTTCCCACACTCCTCCCAAAACCTTTGGTACTGGCTGCTCTTAGAGGTAGGACACTCATCATCTCTGCAAAAACCCAGCCGAATGACAGAGATGCCAAGTTTTATAATCATCAGAATGGATATACACTCCTAGCTCTATATACAGAAGTCTGGGAACGCAATGCCGAGCTATACACAGCTGGGAATCCAGATATACGTTCAGCCTGGAAAAACTGGATTTAGAAGTCAGGAAATTAAAAGCTAAGTGTCTCACAATAGAGTTTTTTAGGCATCTGCCTCAAAAAGATACTGTGCTAGATACTACTTCTTAATATGCATTTTTCTTAATAATCTGTTCAATCTAAACTATAAAATGTGCTGGGCGACATGACTGAACGAATATTGCTGTGAGAAATATTTTCCCCTTGTTTGAGTAATTTAAATTTGTAAGCTAATGTAAGTTTTTGTATGAAATAATACGCTGTGTGCAATTTTCTTTCTTGTACAGCACTTTGAAGCTTTCAAAGGGCACCCTAGGTTAATAAATAAGATGGTAGTCTTTGCCAGAACTGTAGGGCATTTCCCATAAGTTCTGAATCTTCTTTGCCAGAATTACAACACGTTGCATGCCAAATCCTGCACACAAATGTTATACAAGTGGCAAACACATATTGGTAAAGACCAGAGGCATGGCATTACTGGGTTTCTTAGAGAGAGTGGGGGAAGGGAAAGAAGTGGGAGGGAATAATGAGGAAGGGCAGAGAAAAAAAAATTGTGCCTGTGTATACATCTAAAAAAAAACCCCACCCAACAAAAAAACAACCCCCCACACCCAAAACAACCCACACTTCATTATTTTCAAAGACTAAACTGATGCGTGCAGCACAAACTCACAAGTACCCAGAGCTGGGTCTTCAGTTTTCTTTCAGTTATGGAAATCAGGCCTCCATTTCTGCGATCGCTGTAGATTCTTCAAACCCAGATGTTTGTAGGGGTCAAAACACCTGCAATCCTTGCTTCTCCAGGCACGTGCTAAATTAACCAGAGAGGCTGCGAGCTGGGAGAAGCGTGGCCAGGATTACCACGAAGTAACAGGCTGTGAAAATGAATCCTCTTCTTCAGGCAAAGGCATTTCATATGCCCCAGGCTACTGGGAATAACCCAAGACCAATATTTATAAAGAGGGAACACTTGCCTTTCTGCAGTCTCCCCACGGACACTGGGGTCCTATTGGTGGAGCTTGGAAGGCGAGTGGAAAGCAGCAAGACCCAGAAATGAAGTCAGTGCAGTTGGCTGCATATCAGGTAAGTCAGATTACTGAAGGATACTAGTTTAAAATGTCTTTGGTTATCTTTTTCTTGATTTAACCTCTTTATGCATTAAGCACAAACAAGTAATTTCAACATTCTTCGCTAGCTTGGACTGAACATCTACAGTAATTCAAAAGTTTTACCATTTCCTGCCCTTCAGTGAATTTTAAGAAAATGGTGACAAAACTTGTTAATCATCCAGCAACAGCCAATTAGTTTAAAAAGGTTCTAAAAACTACTTAGACCTAATCAGGCCTTAAGCACCAGGATTTGCTGCACAATTAAAAAACAAACCTCAGTTAAAACTGAACTCCACATTCTGCAATGCCAAATGAACGTTTTACTACCTGGTTTCTTTTGAGGTGGCAAGAAACGACTGTAAAACCTTTGCTGTTGCCAGAACTACACTGCTTCGAGAAAAATATCCTGTGGGTTACCAGCTGTTGCCATGATTTACAAAGATAAGGTCGATAGTCTGTATCGCTTTCACGCTGAAATTTTAAAGGAAAAAAGCTGTCTGCAGAGTTTGTAGATTTCTGCATAAGTGTCTGGGTTGTCGCGAAGAGGGCTAAGTGATGATCCCTCACTAGCTTTTCCAGAAAGTTCACACACTTCCTCAGATTCATCTCCTGCAAGTTAAGACTCTCCCCGCCATTGCTTCTGTCTATCCAGTAAAAAGCAGATATGCTATCTACGATCAAAAGGCAGAGAGAGGGGTGAGTGCAAAACAGGTTTTCTAAAGAGTAGAGAGTGAGGAGTAACTGAGTGCTACTACTGCAGTTCACCAGAAAAAGCCTTCCCAGGCATCGCTTTATCATTTCTTCCGTCCTCTGCGCCAATCTGTTCTCCAGGATGGTGACTAGGCGGAGCATGTCAAAATGGTAGTCTGTATCGATGAACATGACTTCTACTTCCAGTCCTCCTCCTGATTTTGGAATGATGCAGCGAGCTAGCAGGTGATAAAGCATTTCTGTTTTTCCTGTTCCTTCTGGACCATGGAATTCAATGACATCTCCTGTTCAAAACCAAAGCAGCAAGTTGTCAGGTAAGAGCACTTACAGCTCAGAGCTGGTTTTCAGTGTTCTCCAAACGAATACGCACTACTCCACTAAATGGAAAATGCAGTTTTTAAGAGTTTGATATCCATACATTTGTTTAAATCCTGCTTAGCTGCTACCAAGAGAAATTTCAATTTTCAAGAAAGGCCTATAAAGCGAGAAAAATCAGCTTGGAATTAAGGTTGCAAAAACCCCTCCAATAGCATCTAGGCATTAAGAAATACTAGTTGTTTAGTTCAAATAAACAAGTTTTAAATAGAATCAATCGCTCAGAGTCAATGATTCAGCATTAGGACACAGGGGTTACAGAATGATGTTGAGTAATTTGCTAACTGTTTGGTCATTAATAACTTAGCATGAGTAGCTAGATTTGCTGAAGCCTTAGGCCTCAAGCTGTAGATGTCCACTTAGACATGTTTTTGGCTGGGATGGAGTTGATTTTCTTCTTAGTAGCTGGTACAGTGCTACGGTTTGGATTTAGTGCGAGAATGGTGTTGACAACACACTGATGTTTCAGTTGTTCCTAAGCAGTGCTTGTCCCAAGCTTATTCTGGCAGAGGGAGCATGTGCACAAGAGCACAAAGCAGGAGATACAGAGGCCACAACCATCAACAAGGCGAGAACAGTCAGTAGCACGTCTGAAGACAGAGAAATAATCCAGTAAGTTGTTAGAAGACCCCAGACCAAAAAATCACCCTTGGACTCAGAAGGCAAGTGAGGGGCAGGTGCATGGATTATAAGGGTGTAATTGCCCAGAAAAAGATTCAATATCTGAGGCTCTGCTACAGGAAACAATGGGCTGAGCCTGGAAGGAGAGAAGCTCTTTAGGGTGAGAATGTTTGTGAAAGCAGTCAGAAGGGGTACCCGTTGGTTCACTGGAGTCACCTGCTGCAAAGGGACTTAGGTCCTAGCCGTTAAAAGACTCAGGCAGTGAGTATGCAACTCCTCGGAGGGTGTATGAGTGCTCGAGTGGTCTCTCCTTTAACAGAGGACACTGGTATCAATAAAGGGTTGGCTACTGGATTTCATCTATCATTACAGGTAGATGAAGGCTGAAAAAGAAGCTGCTACACAAATGTGGCTAAGAAACCATCTATTTATCCATGTGCACAAAATTAAGAAATAAAAAAGTAGAGGACAAGCAGAACAAAAAGAAGTTGTCTTATTAGAGGTCCTAACCATGTTGGCACATCTACTTTTATAGCACAGTCCTTCCACATTTCACGGCTGCTATATGCTTGCTCAATATCTGTGCATGCCACCAGACACGAACAGGTAAAGAACACCAGTATATTTATTTAGCACTTATATTCTTCTGTGATGATCATCCTACGAAACTGCTTCTTTTGACAAGGGGGACTCACAGGCTCCTTTAACACCAGGCAATGACTCCACTGTCTGAAGCTAAGGATCTCTGTTCACTAACTGCCTGATCCACGTGGGTCAATAAAATATATGTCACATAAATTTAAAACATTAATTAGAAAAAGCATTACACTTTACTAGGAAACCTGTTCTTTTGTTGGATGTGAATGCAAGATACTCTAAAGTCTTTTCCAAAGTCATCTTATGTCTTAGAGCAAGACTCTAAAAAAAGTTAATTTATTAGTTGCTCTTTATAAATTTCTAATTTAGGAAACTGGATCATTTATTTATGACATTTTAGACTTTAGGCAGAAGTGTAAAGACATGGAGTATGGAGAATCACACAACTGTAACTGCAGGAAGGTGAGATTTCTATGGCCTTGGCAAGTGCAAATGGCATAACAGCTTTTCACAGGGGGGATGCAAGAGTAGAGAATTAATTGCAACTTTACTTCAACGTGTTTGTGCCTGCCTGAGTTAACAGGGTTTTTCAATTCATTACTCAACTTCCAGAGGATGCCCTTGCTCCTAAGAGTGTATAATGTCAAGATACAGCATGGGATGAGGGGCAGAGGGTGGCGGGCAAGAAAGGAAGCTCTTTACCCACTGCAAATGTTGAATTTACAATTTACACCTGATGTGACAACTCTATCCATTTCTGTGGCACTCAGACTGCCTGCCTCTCCGTGATGAAATCCCCTGCTGCTCCACAACTGCAATTCTGTTTTTATGAATTTCTAATACTTTGAAATTTATCAAAAGGCTTGACTGCCTCCCAGACCCTTACTTATCTGTTCTGAATGGCTCTCCCCACTTTTCAGATGAAAGGCGACTACACTTCCTGAGACATAGTCTTCCTTTTCTTTTCCTGCTCAGAGGTTGCAATGTCCAACTCTGCCCCTTGCAGCCAGCAGCTGCTTTACTGTCACCCATAGGGTACCAGTGACTTAACCACACCTTGTTAGGATAAGGTACCAGCTTAGAAGAACTCCTAAATGTAGGAACAACTGCCTAAGGCACCTCGTGCTAAGGAACAAAGCATATCTTCCGTCTGCCACTGGCTTCAGCACAAGACTTCTGCCACCCTGACTGGCATTTCTGAATCCAGATCGCTAGCTGACTGGGGTCACGAAGCAATACAGACTGCTTCACCTAGCTTTACAGCAAAATATGACCTGTTTAAGGAGAAACAGCAACTCTGTATGGCCACTCAGAAGCAGCAGTGAGCAAATCTAAGTTACTGTTTGGTAATTATTAAAAAAAAAAATGAAATAAATGCTTGACTTTATCCCTTTGAAGACATTTTATCAGGATGTCTGTCTGTCACCTCCTATAAAACTTTACGTAAGGGAACTGTAATGCACAGAGTAACACAGGATGAGCTTTTATTGGCAGAACTAACATTCATTTCAGCAAAAATTCGAAGTTGAATGAAAGATCGTTCGTAGGAGGTCTTGTGTTGGTGGTTTATACATTTCAACAGCAAGAGAGCTGAGCACCCTTCAAAGCTTGTTCAGTATTGCTGAACAAGACACATATCTGGGTTGTAGTTTGAGCAAAACACTTGTTACTCTGAAAAGAGTAACAGCTTGGACCGTAAGATAACCTCAAGAGAGCTGGGCATTGCTGTGCCTTCATGATTATCAAAGAGGCTGCCCACAAGAAGAACGGGTGCAAAACAGAAGCCACTTATAGTAACATCTAAAAATGTAGGGTTTCATTAAATTAGCAACGGGGCTGCTAGAGTAAGATAAGAGGGAAAGTTCATCCTTCCAGATCAGAGCGGACAAACCATGACACAGCAGAGGAGGAAGGGTGGCCAACAGTGTTGTCAAGAAGCCTCTGACACCCTCCAATAGGTCATGGGAGAAACTTCAGGATAGTACTAACCTCATCCATTAATGTCAAAATACCTGAAAGGAGGATTACTAAAGAGATTCTTACGGGATGTAAACACTGAGAGACAGAGTAAGAACAGACGCTTCAACATGGAAGAAAGTTAATGGGAAATTTTCTTATTAGAATAGGTGTTGCACATTAAAACCAGCAGTAGACAAAAGTTCCGTTAGCTTGGCAAAACGTGTAGAAGACAAATTAATTGGGTTAGTAAAGACTTAAGACTGTGAAGATTTAACAGATCATGATGGAGAAGCAGAATGATTTCATATGAAATTCAGAGTTTTAAGGAGTAACCCAACACGTTGCTTGGCTCACGACAGATTGAAGTGTCCCACTGAGCTCAAATGAAAGGGTACAACAGTCCACTGCCACGCAAAGGCATACGGGATAAACTAAATGATGTTGCCTAAGCTTAAATATTTATGTAACGCTAGTATATTTTTAACTTAAATGTGGTGCTGAGTCCTGGTCATCAATTCAGTGTTATCTTTTGAATGAGAAGAGCCTTAAGCTTTGTCAGTAATCATGACACTAGGACATGCTTGTAAACTATTTTCTGAGGCTGCAGTTACAACAGGCTATTGGAATACTCAGTAATAGCTCTGCAAGACTCACATCATCAGTTACCTTGAAGTTACCGGACTAGTAATTCATAATACTGTGCAGAAGCTGTCACTAATATCTGTGCCATTTATAAGGGCTAATATTTATTCCAAATTCATGCTGGGTGTCGTACTATTGCTGAACATCAGAGCTTTATACCTACACCTCCATAGCAGTGGCACAAGAGAAATATGATTGACGATAGTGGAAGATTATTTAAAGCTCGTGCCACCTTTGCTCCATTCCAGTAGACCTTAAATGGTACGTAGTTAACATAGTTATGTGTTCTTAAATATGCACGTCCATCATAATTAGAAGCAGTGACTAGAATATCACAGCAGTACCTGCATTAGCTGTTCCTGTTTTATAGTACTCTGACATACATGTTATGAACGCTTAACTATGCTGTAACATTTGGAGAGTTCAATGAAATTTCATATATATGCTTGTTTGTTTCAAATACCATCAGGAAAAGGAATAATTTATGTCTTGGCATTGCTTTAATCATACCATTTTAGATTAAGAACCGTTCAGTACAGACCTCCTGGGCAATGTATTACAGTATTCCACAGTGACCTACTAAAAGTCAAGTTCATGACAAATGGAGAGGTAGGTTTTCAATAGGGATTTAAGATTGAATAAAGGAAACACACATCAAAATAACACATGGACTTAGATAAAGAGACACACTGTGGTATTAAAAGACAAAGCAAAAATGTAATAAAAGGTGTAGTCCATTTATGTATATAAAGATCTGTGCTAATATGTTATGCAGCTTCAATAATGTCAGCCATAAGCATGACCAATAATCATAGAATCATAGAATGGTTAGGGTTGGAAGGGACCTTAAAGATCATCTAGATCCAACCCCCCTGCCATGGGCAGGGACACCTTGTACTAGACCAGGTTGCTCAAAGCCACATCCAGCCTGGCCTTGAAGACATCCAGGGATGGGGCATCCACAGCTTCTCTGGGCAACCTGTTCCAGTGCCTCACTACCCTCTCTGTGAAGAATTTCTTCCTGACATCTAATCTAAACCTCCCTGTTTTCAATCTGTACCCGTTGTCCCTTGTCCTATCACTACCGGCTCTTGTAAAAAGTCCTCTCCCAGTACCCTTGTAGGCCCCCTTCAGATACTGGAAAGCTGCAATGAGGTCTCCTCGGAGCCTCCTCTTCTCCAGGCTGAACAAGCAGGAGATAAGGATAATAATTGATGCCATTTGTGAAACACAGAAGAAAACCAGAAGAGCTTCAGAAGCTCAATGACCGTGTTGGCACAGGGAAACCAGTGACGAATTTAGGTTTCCAGCCATCTCAGAAGTGAGGCTCTGCAACTCTCTTTGGACAGACTCGAACAACCTATATATCTTTAAGATCAAATCTGATATTGGATGAATAGAATTATGTAACACTCTGGACTGTGACGGCAAGGGCAATTACTGATCCCCAGGAAGGATTCTTATAGTCTATTCTACCAGAACACGGGCAGTTTAGTCTCAAATACTTGTTTCTTGTCAAGCTCATTAAAAAACAAATAGACTGAAAGATCAGCATTTTCTATTACTGCGTTTTTTCAAAACAAAAATATCTCATCTTTTAAAAAAATTGTTAAGGCTTCAGCAGCCTTGTGAAGCATATACCAGTTTCACTACTGGTTTTTAATTCTTATTCTGAGTAACAAAGCAGTTCAGAATTTAGAGCATTTAAATAATCTTCTCCGCTCCATTTGCACTGGATTACCGGTATTTCTCTCCCCTTTATCTTTTTTTATATTGCATTTGAAACTTTCAAGGGCAGGAATCATATATTTCTAAACCCCTAATGTACTCTCAAGTGCTGCAAAATAACACACGAGTAGTCTCACAGTGACTGCATTTGTAGACTAAGCATCATCTCTCATCCAATTATCTTGATTCTTTTTACTGCTTTTTCTGCTATTTCTTTTGAACCTTCTGTAATTTGCGGGAATTCAAACTGCAGACAAGTATGTCGATAACCGCTGCAGCCACAGCCTTTTCATATGAAATCCATTCATACATACACTCAACAACTCGGGTACCTCACAGCATGATCCTTACAGTTTGCCATACATGCTCCTTTTCTAACTATAGATTCCTAGTTTCTGTGTAATCAGAGTTGTCCATCACCCACTGTGATAGCCATGAAATTTCACACGACCTGGAAAAACAGCCTGACTTCATGAATAACCAAGGAATTACTAAATGTGCTAATTTCTGTTTCGCTCAGCAACTTCTTTCATTAAACTATCCAGTCCTGACATTAAAACTTCTTGCTAGAAGAGTCTACCTTAAACTTGCACTGACATCACTGGGAGGCAGCCCAATTTCTCCAATTTGAAATTCCCATTTATTCACCGAAGGTCTATATAAGCCATGTTGATCCTAACTTTTCCCGCAAACTCATTCTGCTGACTAGGACCTATGTTCATAATGGAATTGCTTCCAAAGTTCCATCTAAGTATAATCTGGATTTTTCAGGCCAAGACAGAATGGTTTGATGACTTGGCTTTACTGAAAAATAGTTAGCTCATGCCCTTTTCCCTAACTGATCCAGACTACCCCATATCCCTGAGCTCATTGCTATTTATTAAACCCTGAGTTCCTTAAACTCAAAATTTGAAAGTTTCTGTGTAACTGCAGACTTTGTGGTTATTTTTTCAGGCCACTGATTAAGAAAAAGGGGTTAAATGACAAATCTAGAACAAATTTCCGTAAAACTACTAGAAACAGACCAACGTACTGGGTATTTACTCACACCTATATTTTGATACTCATAAAGTTGATATTTTAAACTCCATTTAATAATGTTCAGAATGGCAACTTTGTGTTATTTCATGATATCTAGTTTGCATAAAACTACATCAACAATTGAAACTCTGAATCCAGGGCAAAAAGATCTACTTGTATGCTTATCTCTGTCATACTGCTCTGAGACTACTTTTACAGCAACATTTTTCCATAAATGGGATAAAGATACATTTTTACCATGCACAGGAGATCCTTCCTCAGCAAAGAGATAAGGTTCAAGATTCTTCAGACAGCTTCTGCCCTCGAGTCGTGCAAGTAGCTTTAAAAAAGACAGAAGAGATGTGCTGTTAACTCAAAATAAAGGACCTTGGGAATCAAATGTAAAAGACTCCGAGAACTGGGAGTTTTCCATGACAGCTCTATCAAAAGATTAATTTGATTTTAAAAATGTTTCATAAATACATATGGAAACCTAGATTACAGCAACAGAAGGTTCCATCTTTACAAACGATTAGCACACAGATTCAGTGGCAATAGGGAGCGGATATACATGAGGCAAAATAAAGCTGAGGAAAGAAAAAGATGGCAATAGGGATCACCGCTGGTGCACAGCAGTGCTGCCATTTGCCAGAACAAAGGGAAGGGACATCATGTAACGCTGTAATAACCATCACCTCCACAACAAACTACTGGCTGAGAGGTGGAACATTACCCATCGTTCGTCTCCTGAGTCAGACCCTCTGAGTATTTATACGTAAAAGCATTCACGTTTCATCCTGCACCTGGGTTGGGGCAAGCA
>NW_010237997.1:1171-1615 GCF_000690775.1 Eurypyga helias | reverse complement strand
CCCACGTGCTTGGGGTGGTCCATCCATGCACTTGGAGTGATCCATCTTTTCCCTAGGAGTGATCAGTGCCCTCGGAGCGATCCACCCATGCCCTCAGAGTGATCTGTGCACCTGGAGCAATCCGTGCCCTTGGAGTGATCCATCCATATCCTTGGAGCAATCCAGGCACTCGGGGTGATACATGCACTCAGAGTGATCCCTCTGTGCACTCGGAGCGATCCACATGCTTGGGGTGGTCCATCTTTTCCCTAGGAGTGATCCGTGCCCTTGGAGCGATCCACCCGTGCCCTCAGAGTGATCCCTCTGTGCACTCGGAGCGATCCATCCAGGCACTCGGGGTGATGCATGCACTCGGAGCAAGCGATCCGTGCCCTCAGAGTGATCCACCCATGCCCTTGGAACGATCCGGGCACTCGGGGCGATGCACGCACTCGGAGCGATCTC
>NW_010237997.1:300-683 GCF_000690775.1 Eurypyga helias | reverse complement strand
CCCACGTGCTTGGGGTGGTCCATCCATGCACTTGGAGTGATCCATCTTTTCCCTAGGAGTGATCAGTGCCCTCGGAGCGATCCACCCATGCCCTCAGAGTGATCTGTGCACCTGGAGCAATCCGTGCCCTTGGAGTGATCCATCCATATCCTTGGAGCAATCCAGGCACTCGGGGTGATACATGCACTCAGAGTGATCCCTCTGTGCACTCGGAGCGATCCATGTGCTTGGGGTGGTCCATCCATGTACTTGGGGTGGTCCATCCATGCACTTGGAGTGATCCATCTTTTCCCTAGGAGTGATCAGTGCCCTTGGAGCGATCCACCCGTGCCCTCAGAGTGATCTGTGCACCTGGAGCAATCCGTGCCCTTGGAGTGCTCCAT
>NW_010237997.1:0-240 GCF_000690775.1 Eurypyga helias | reverse complement strand
GCGCGCGGAGCGATCCACATGCTTGGGGTGGTCCATCTTTTCCCTAGGAGTGATCCGTGCCCTTGGAGCGATCCACCCGTGCCCTCAGAGTGATCTGTGCACCTGGAGCAATCCGTGCCCTCGGAGTGATCCATCGTGCCCTTGGAGTGATCCGGGCACTCAGGGTGATACATGCACTCAGAGCGATCCATCCGTGCACTTGGAGTGATCCATGTGCTTGGGGTGATCCATCCATGCACT
>NW_010237996.1:3522-3782 GCF_000690775.1 Eurypyga helias | reverse complement strand
CTCTGCAGAGCTGCTTTCCAGCAGGACAACCCCCAACATGTACCAGTGCATGGCGTTACTCCTTCCCAGGTGTAGGACCTAACAATTGACCTTGCTGACCTTCATTAGGTTCCTCTCTGCTCAACTCTTCAGCCTGTCTAGGAGTGGATCAGCCAGTCCTCCCAGTTTTGTGTCATCGGCAAACTGCTGGGGTTACATTCTGTCCCCTCATCCAGGTCATTGATAAATATGTTGAACAAGACAGGGCTCAGTACCCACCC
>NW_010237996.1:0-3504 GCF_000690775.1 Eurypyga helias | reverse complement strand
CAGTACCAACCCCTGGGAAACACCGCTAGTCACAGCTTCCAACTAGACTCCATGCCCCTGATCACAACCCTCTGAGCTCTGGCATTCAGCCAGTTCTCAATCCACCTCGCTGTCCACTCATCTAACCCAAACTTCCAAGGCTTACCTACGAGGATGTTACGGGAGACAGTGTCAGAAGCCTTGTTGAAGTTGAGGCAGACAACATCCACTGCTCTCCCCTCACCCATCCAGTAAGTCATGCCATCATAGAAGGCCACCAGATCGGTCAACCATGATTTCCCCGTAGTGAATCCATGTTAACCACTCCCAATAACCTTCTCTTCCTCTACATACTTAGCGATGACATCCAGGATGAGCTGTTCTATCACCTTTCCAGGGATGGAGGTGAGGCTGACTGGCCTGTGGTTTCTTGAGTCTTCCTTCTTGCCCCGTTTGTTGAAGACTGGCATGACATTAGCTTTCCTCCAGTCTTCAGGCATCCCTCCTGTTCTCCACGATCTTTCAAAGATGATGGATAGTGGCTTCGCAGTAATATCTGCCAGCTCCCTCAGCACTCATGGGTGCATCCCATCAGGGCCCATGGATTTGTGGATGTCAGGTTTGCCTAGATGATCTCGACAAAGGGAGGGTCCTCCTTTCTCCAGGCTCTCTCTCTTTCCTCCAGGTTCTGGGATTCCTGAGGGCCGGCCTTAGCAGTAAAGACTGAAGCAAAGAAGGCACCCACCTGATTCAGTAGTGGGCCCACATTTTCTCCACTCTTCCTTTAGCTACTGATGTATTTGAAGAATCCCTTCTTATTGTCCTTGACATCCCTTGCCAGGTTTAATTCCAAGTGAGCCGTAGCCTTCCTCATTGCATCCCTACATACTCTGACAACATTCCTATATGTCTCCCAAGTGGCCAGTCCCTTTTTCCACATTCTGTAAACTTTCTTCTTCCATTTAAGCTCTTTCCACAGCACTGTACAGTTTCATTTATGTAATTCAGTATGAGCACTTCGAAAGAAAAGGAGATTGAGAGAAGGGCTTTCAAAGAGACTCATGGGAGTACATGCTTACTTCTATTTCCTGGTTATGAGAGATGAGTATATACTTGCCTTTGGACCTATTGAAAATTTAAACCTTAAAAAAACCATTTTTAAATAGATACATTATACAGACAAAAATACCAGTTTATTCATGAAAACTGTATTACTATAATCCTTCCTTCGGAGCCCCATATGAAAATAGATCGAAAGCCTTTAATAAAAATAATCAAAGGTGAAATGTCAATTAAATAATCTAGATTAAAACATATTAAAAGAGCTGAATATTACTGACTTATTGGAAATAAGTTGTAACTAAATCTAAATTAACACTTACTCTGATTGCACAGCATGTCAGAATGCAATAATATTACATTGGAAGTGGCAAATCTAGTTGATTACAGCTTTCTGATAGATAAAAACTAATTACAAGAATTCTGGTATAAAATATATTTAGGACTACAGTGAGATTAAGAATAGAATGAGTGTGTAACTCAGTGAAATAAAAGATACATTCCTTCTCAGGCAGCTAAGTAAACTCACAAAGCAGTAGGAGTTTTCTAATTAATTTGCAAAAAATCAATTCTGAATTTTAAGATACAGATGTTAACTTAAAGTACTTGAAGCTATAAAAATATATCTTTATGAACTTAACAATATGGGATTTTTAAGTATGTTTTTGCCTGAATTAGTAGGTTACTGGAACTCATTAAAACTATACAAATGAACCCTGCTAAGTATAAATACTTTTATTGTTTCTACTACATTAAAAAGCACACATAAAGAAACGTTGACTAAAATGCGAACTGAAGTGCTTAAAAGCTTTGAAGTTTAAATAAGAAAGGCTCGTGTGATAGGGCATGTGCATGTAGTTGACTGTTCCAGAAGAATATTAATTATTTCAATTCTACATTGTCCAGGAAAGGCTCGTTAATATTTCTGCCACCAGATATAGAGTTGGAATAATTTGTCTTCCTCTTGGTTGAAATTTGGGTTATTAAATTACGAGCCAGGGCATGGGAGGAATTCTTATGTGTGAACACACAGTTGTCAGTCTCCTCCCTGTTGCAAGTGGTGCATAAGCCAAACTCAACTGGGTTTATATGTTATATGTACAAAATCATGACAAAATGGAAGTGTTGATTTTATGCTGCTTAGATCATTTTCTCTCTAAAAAATTTAGCACAGTGATCAGCCTCACTCAACTGCTGTTGAAATTGATGGAATTGAATAAGAGTTTTAGTTCTATATTTCGGCTCTTCATTAGCTGCGTTATGTTCTTTTTAATGCAGCAGATGGCCAGATAACCAATCTCTCTGCTTTTTAAAAGTTTTTCTGCCTGTCTCAGTTGTCTGCATAGCCTGAATTTTTCTTTAGGATGCTAAACCAGCTGTCATAAGCCAAAATTTTTTAATCCTGTTACGTAATATGAGGCAAATAAGTCCCTACTGACAACCGAGATAATCAGTGCAATCTTCAAAATTGCTGAGCAGTGAACAGCATTTTATTAAAGTCTGTGGTAACTCTAGGATGGCCAGCATCATTTAAATGTCTGCTGCGTACTCAAGTGGTTACTTCAAGCACGGCATTTTGAAAATCTTTATTATCATCCTCTAGAGCTCGGAAAGAAAAAAAAAAAAAAAACAGCATTCCTGATGTTTAAATTTTTACTTCATTTTATCTGCGCTTCTCACTATGGTTTTTCAGGGGTGAAAGGTTCCTAGCTAAGTGATGTTAATTGCACCAGTAAACGCAAAGCGGAATTTCCAGTGCACTGAAAAGGGATGTTCATTAAATGTATTTGGCAAAGCAGCCACAGACTGTGAGAACTGTTTGGGGATTCACGGGCAGGTTTGTTGTTTGGGTTTTTTTTTTAATTTGCAGTGCTTTAGAATTTGATGGAGGGGAGGTATTAAACAACAACTAAGTAATTTGATTTTAATCACATTACTGAAAAGAGGCAAAATCAATGATTTTCAACTCCATCTTGCACTTGCTATTCCTGACACAGTCAGGAATGTCTCTGGCTTGAAGGACAAGTTACGAGTAGCTCTATAGCTTTGTGTGTACTGGAACGCATGGTTCATCCAACAGGCATGAAAGAGAGCCACAATGCGACATGTTTCAGCTATGCCTCTCTTGCCCCCTGGCACACTCCCTGTTACTGAAGCCTACAAAAGAGATGGAATAGAGCCACTGTGCAAACTGTTCATGCGGGCTGTTCTCCAGACATCTTTTACAGCCCTTTTATGTCACTAGGACAGTGTAAAAGTGGCCAGCTACATTTCCAGCTTTACACTTTAAATCCTGTTCCTGCACACTCCTGTTTGACATGTTTAGTTGTATAGGTCTTTCTGATCTATTGATTTCAGTATTTTATATATACTCTTCTCGGTGCTAGCGTGGCCAATCTCATGAGACTCACTTCTGGTGAGTCCTGTCGTGGTTTAACTCGAGCTAGCAAAATACCATGAAGCCGC
>NW_010237995.1:0-426 GCF_000690775.1 Eurypyga helias | reverse complement strand
CCCCTCGTGGCCACGGTGACCCTTGCGGCCACGGGGGTGGACGTAGGACCCCGAGGGTACATGGTGACATCTGGCTGACCACTTGGGGACACGGTGACCCTTGGGGAGCTGGTGGTTGCAGTAGGACCTGGAGGGGACATGGTGACATCCAGTTGACCCCTCATGGCCAGGGTGACCCTTGGGGACATGGGGGTGGCAGTAAGACCCTTTGGGGTCATGGTGACATCCAGCTGACCCCTCGTGGCCATGGTGACCCTGGGGGACACGGTGACTCCTGGGGACTTGGTGGTGGCATTAGGACCCCTCGTGGCCACGGTGACCCTTGGGGACATGGGGGTGGCAACAGGACCCCTTGAGGTCACGATGACATCCAGCTGACCCCTCATGGCCACAGTGACCCTTGGGGACATGGGGGGGGGCGGGAGG
>NW_010237994.1:0-24017 GCF_000690775.1 Eurypyga helias | reverse complement strand
ACGCCACACAGCTTGGTGTCATCGAGTGAAATGAGTGAACAGGTTTAAGAAAGAACAAAAAAGTACTAATTTCACTAGCAGGATCTCCATTAGTAAGTCAGAAAGGTGGTGCAGCTACAGTTTGAACAGTCTTTTAGATGGACACAGTAGAAATGCTAACTGCAACACAGCTACTCATCCACTCCCAGGGTGAAGCACCCCAGAGGACTGCC
Organism: Eurypyga helias; assembly: GCF_000690775.1. Classification (NCBI taxonomy): domain Eukaryota; kingdom Metazoa; phylum Chordata; class Aves; order Eurypygiformes; family Eurypygidae; genus Eurypyga; species Eurypyga helias. The sequence goes on along the minus strand of NW_010237994.1, from coordinate 23,805 downwards.
CTCTGAGTCTGTGGGCTCCCCAGGTGCAAGCCCCCACAGCAGCCACCCCTGTGCAGCCACCAAACCCCCAGGATCCAGCACACTGTTACTCTGTGATCCCCTTAGGTGACCTACAGAGGTGACCATGCATGGATCCAAGAATCTTGAACACTGAGACACCAGTTCTCAGCGTGCACCTTCAAATAATTCCCAGGCTGCTGAGATTTTTCAGCCCCATGGTTTTGTTATGCCTGAGCTCCTATAAGGTGTTTCCTCAATGCCTTGCTCTTCCTATTTATGGATTTAATTGAGTAATATAGGAAAAAATTAGACTTACGATAACTATTTGCAAATTGCATACACATGCTTTTATTGTGCAATTGTATAATTTATTGTGGAAGTGATTAATATATTCAATATGCATTCCCTCCTAATGACTACTTGGTAATTGATTCATAACACCGTATTTTCCTACAAAACATGAGAGGAATGTCAGGGAAATCAGCTATTACAACTGAGCCCTGTAACATGTAATCAGTTAGAACTGCTTTGCCTTCTATTTAGGCAATAAGCAAACACAGTATTGTGTAATAAGTCATGCCTGCTGTGTTGCTAGGCACTGTACTAATGACTATTCTTAACATATGTGTAAATTATTACACCCTAACTCAGATCCTGCAGTGCCTTATTACAACTTCCCTTTTTTAAGTACAAATGAGAAAATACAAATTAAAGGAAATTCTATACATGAAAATGTGGAAAATAAACATGGAACCATTAAAAAAACTAAAATGTTACCAGTTTTTATAGTTTGTGTGAAATATAATGTCATAGAATAATAATTTAAGTACCTACTAGCAGCATTTAATAGCAGCTCTCAGGCTGGGACCTCACCATCCTAGCCACAACAAATGCATAACCCTTATAGTCCCTACCCCAACAGGTTGATCCATGAGATGATCTTAAGATAAACATAACCCTACACATATCTGCAAAGAACAGAGTAGCAAATAAACACAGGGATATGTTTTAAGATGCTCAGCTGGAGCCATTAACTTCTCTTGCTTCACCTGCCCAGATTTCCACAAGAAAAAAAGGTGGAAAACAGTAGTCAAAGTCCAACCAATGCTTTTTTCAGTTGAGAACAGCCAGTTCTACCCACCAGTACTTACTGTAATAATACTGCAGCTCGCCACTGAAAACATTCTCTGTCTTTAACTCTGATCTCCTCCATGCACTAATTAATGAGGTGCAAGGCAGGGTTAATTAGTATCTATAACTACTATCTAGAGCAGTGAGGCAACTGATTGAGGCATAGAGTGACCACAGAGGGAAGCAGCAGCGAAGACTCCACCACTTTTCAGAATAAAACAAAAGCAAATCAAACTCTCTGCTCTTCCACTACCACACTCAGTCATTTCAGGCACACAGAAAAAAGGAACATTCACATAAGAATCTACCTTATCTCCTACTAAAAGAGAGTTTTGACACCAAACAAAGGTATGTTAAATGTAATGAAAATGAGGCCTGGGAGGATAGGTGCCTCAGAGATCAATGTACGAATGGGAGACAGGGGGTCATGTGCCACATCCAAATGAGGAGGAGCATCATGCATAATGCATCTGTTATCCTTACATAAAAGTATATTGAAATTGCTTAAAGAACTGCAAAGCTTTCTTCTTACATAACAGGCAGGTAAAGCATTTGCTTCAGTTTAGGACTGACGAGGTTTTCTCAAAGAATAACTCCTCACTGAATCCATACATTACATGGAAGTATCAATTCCTGAATATCATTACAAGAAAGACAAAAAGGAAGCCAGACAACCTCTTGCCATTGATTTCTACAGATTTTGGACATAATCTGAATTAGTAGAAACAACACATGTGTCCTCAAATTGTGATCATCTGATTTGTAGACTCATAGCACATCTCTTCCCACAGCAAAAGCATGACTTCACAGCACTGAAAAAAAATTTGGTTTTAAACATGCAAGGTCACTCAGCTTGCAGGAGTTTTCTCTGTGCGTGCAACTACGTTTAAAAATAACTCTTGGAGTTAATACATACAGACTACAACGGTTTGTTACAAAAAACATTAAGATGCAAAGAAACATGCTGTCTTAACTTCAAACTAGAATACAATTCAGTTAAATACATGCTCATGTATGAACATTACCCTGCTGCAGTATGGAATCCTTTGAGAAACACAAGGGTAATAAAGCAAATTACTCCTACGAAGCAACAAACACAGCACAGTACACCTACTTGCTCAGGAAGCACCAAACATTACAAGTTAAAGTGAGATCGTTTTCAATTATTTCTGTCTCTCAAATATGTTATATATTTAACCACAAAAACTATGTGTTGTACTACATGAACTAAACTAAGTAAAAATAAAAAATAAAGTTGAAGGTATTATCACAATTTCCAGAAATGACAAACAACAGAAGTTATGAAGTAACTTCAATCAGATATCTATCCAGAAAAGGAAATGAAATATTACATTGATCAATGACTGAATAAGCATGGATTAGGATTAATAAACCGACATATTTTTAGAGAAGTTCAGTAGTTTATTTCTCCGACTATAGAAAAAAAAAAATTTCTTTAACAGAAACACATTTGTATTTACAGAAAGAGGTAAAGACATTTTCGGTCAAGCATGCAACAAAACACCAGGAATCAAATATACTCAGTACTTTAAATATAGCAAAAATTAGCTCCTGAAAAGAAGGGGGGGGGGGGAAAAAAAGAGATAACATTCACCAACACACAGAAGAACAGAGAAGCTATCCTGAAGATGGAAAGCAAATGAATGTATCTGGTGATGATCAACAGATTACCCTCAACAGAGTACCTCTAGGGAATGGCAAAAAGCAGAAGTTGGCTGGTGAAATGGAGTCATCTTCAGCAGGCGGCCTGTATAATGCATGAAATAACTTCGTATTATTGAAAACTAACTACGACTAATGATAGCAATGAAAGATTCCCTCTGTGTGCTTTTTGCTCTTCTGATCATGAAATTTGTTTCGTACTTTGTAGTAAAAAAAAAAATCTTATTTTGGCAATAGATAGATGTCTCCAAATGTCATTCCTATAGGTATTTTTTGTAATTGCCTCTTAAAACTAAGATGGAAATCAAACAGCCCTTAAGCTTTAAGTTCAGATACATGCATGAGATTTGTGTATGCAATTCCAACTACTCAATATCCAACTTTCTATTACTGTCAAGTGTTGATTCCTAAGGTACAGGCCTTTATTTTACAGCGTAGAATATATACTTCATTTTAATCAAGTTCATCAAGACTTAAGGGTTCCCCACGACTTTACAGATGAAGCATGTATTGCATAGTAATTTACATATACTTGCCTGTGCAGCCATACAGGATTGCACAACTGTCCTCAAACTGTGCAGCTGCACTAACTACTCTGTCAACGCACATTTCCCACCTCATAAAATCCTTGCCACCCACTTCCAAGAGCACTTCAACATGTTTTAGTAGATTGTTTTTGTCACATGGCATGGACAAGCAGCAGGAGAATCTAAATACATTCTCTGCCATCAAGATAATTTAACACACACACACGAAAAAAGGAATGAAAAGGGGGATAACTACTTGTTTTTCTCTGCTGCATACTTCTTGAAAACCACCACAAGATTTGTGTCCTTTCATTTGCTTCCCCCACCCCAAGTTCTTACTGTTTCTAAAAGTGTGTGCTTATTTACTTTAATAGCTTAGGAGTAGACAGTCATTTTTTTGCTTGGCATTTTCAGCTGCAGATAAAGGTTTTCCACAGAGGGGAGTTGTAGGTGTGGGTTTGGGGTTTTTTTTTGGTGGTTGTTTTGTTTTGTGGGGTGGGGGGTGTTGTGGGGCTTTTTTTTTTTCTAAGACAGAACACTTTGCATAGTAAGACTCTGAAGCCACAGAATTGGACATCAGATTGTCAAATGCTATAAAGTAAACTTTATTGCAAATGTGCCAGCTCATAAAGTAGGGAACCTGCCAGAAAAGTATTACTTAATCTTTTTGGAAGGATTCTCTGAAACTAAATATTTCTGGGTCACTGAATTTGCAGAAGGGAGAAAAGAGGGCTTTAATCTTCCACTCTAAGTCATTAGGTAAATGAAATTCAAGTTTTCTTGGGAAGGAAATAAAACACCTTTATTACCGTAAAACAGAACATCCTCATGAAATGATACTGCTGGAGGTGTTTCAAAAATAGATCAAGTAGTTAGAGCCATTGAATTTAAATAGATAGCTCACAATAATTGTAATTGTTCCTACCCTAGATTTAAAAAGGTGAAATATTCAATGTGTTTGTCAAAACAATTGAAGTCTCTTCTCATTCTTTTCTGTATGAAGGAGCATGATGTCACTCTGCAAAGAAAAGAAAAACCTAGAAAAATCAACCAAAACAATTGTAACCTAAGCTTCTGATGCTGGAACAAGGTTGATGGAGATGTATTTTTGGTATCAGTCTAAATTTTGAAAAATTGGCAGAAAAATTAGAAGAAAGCAGAGTTTGTTTCAGCAAAGCATGTAACTTCACACATCCAGCACTTTTTACCACAACAGATTCCAAAGAAACCAAAATCTTTAAATCTGCTTAAGAGAAAGGAATATTAAAAAATTATTTTTCCCCTTAACATATATGCAGACCCTTTGAGGAAAAACTAGGTAGAAATTCAAACTCTAAGTCAATAAGACATCATTAAAATGAAGTTCTCAAAACATACTTCTTACAGATAAAGGAATTCTGAAGCAGAAAGACTACAGTATGAAATAGAAATACATTTCTCCTCCTCCTCCTCACCGTCTTGTTTGCTCTTTTCTCATTTCTATAAAACACTGGAAATGGTTCTCAGGATTATTGAGATCTTAGATTCCAACACTGTCACTAAAATCACAAGAGAAGCACAGGAGGAATCTTCTTTTGATCAGTAAGTGCAGAACCTTCCACCTGCACCTTGATAGCACACAGCTAGAAGAACCAAGCATAAGAGCAAAACACCACTACTGCACATTATTTCAGAGACACAGCCTGCCCGAAAGGCTTTTTATGACTACAGGCACAGCATACAGAAGAGATGCAAGCAAAAACTAGGGTAAGGTGGAGGCACACTAAACATCTGTACTAATGACCACCATCAGTCTGAACACACCTCCAACATATTTTCAATAGGTATCACAATAAAGCCTGTTTGGGGAGGGGGACACAAAGGAAATTACGAGGTCAGCAGTTATGCCAACATTTAGGGGTGCTCCTTTACAGGAGAAAGATAAATGTAAGGTTCTGCCATTTGGCTGTACCCAGTGAGATGCTGACAGCAGCAAATGTCCTAAGGTGTGAGGTAGATCTGAAGAGACCTTCCTGGAAACACAGGAATATATTGCCCAGCTTAGGTGAAGAATAGAAGTTACCCAGTTGCCAGAAACAGATGTAATCAATGACAAAATTGAAAGATACCCAGTGACATTTTATAAATTATACAACTGGGTTTTGTTTAGGATTGTTTGGGGTTTTAAATTTTTTTGTTTGGTTTTGGTGGGGTGGGATTTTTTATTTTGTTTTGGGATTTTTTTTGTTTTGGTTGTTTTTTTTTCCCTCCTCCATTAACACATCGCTAAATATTTACTTAGAGAGACCCTTTGATGTAAAGATCAATACACATGAGAATCTGAGAAGGCAATCACAGGAAGACAAAATTAGTAAATAATGGTTGAGCAAAACTTAAAAAGCATGTATAACAGGAGTGAAAAGCAGGTTTTATAATGGAACAGCAGAATTCAGCTTCGCAAAAGCCCTGTTCTTAATGTCTCCTCTTGAGAACGTGTTTGCAAATATCCAGAGCTTTCTGCTTGGTACATGGTGGGTTTTTTTTTCCCCCAAAACTGTAACCAATGGATTTTAAAAGCAATGCTAATCCTATCTGTGTGTCATCTTATTGCTACTGACAGGTGGGAACAGCAAGCTGAAACACTTCCTAGAATGGACAAAGCATGAGGTGTGCAATGTTAAGGAAAATAACAGATTCATAGCTCCTTAATGTCAACTGAAAATAAGAAAAAAGTCCCTAACATGTTAGAATAGACATGAAAATAAATGGACTAAAAAGGCTCATCTTATTTTACCTGCCTCTTTCAAAAATATTTGAGATGCATTAAATCATCAGTATTCAAAATATTACAGTTAACAGGTTTCTCTGTTCTGCACAAAAAAGTACTTCTACACAATAGTCTATACTGAAGCCTACTACCACCTTATGGCAAAGGAAGTTCCCTTTTCCTATTTGACAGCTGCTGCTAAGTCTGTGCTTCTCTGAAACCTGAGTTATATACTGTAATCTTCATGTCAACATTTTTCCTTACAAATTCAACAGCTGGAAAAATCAATTTATCAATCAACTATTAAAGCCCTATTACTTCACATATATATTTTTAACAGGTAAGACATGAGCCAAAACTGTGTTAGTCATTATTTCCCTGATCAGTTTATATTTCGAAGTACATTTCACATAAGGAATATGTATCTGCCTACAGTTTCTGCAGATTCAGAACCCTTGCCTGCATCTCAAATAGCTACATGGAGATATTTGACTCCCCTTTACTCACTTTTTAGACCACAGGTACAATGACCTGAAAACTACCAAGCCCTGCTGTCCTGAGCCAAGTGAATTCCCAGCCACCTGCAATGTCCACAATTAATTCTACTGACATGAACTAAAGTGATTTTAATTGTCATGTAGAAAGTGAATACGTAAGTAAATGGCTGTGAAGCGCATAATGCAAACTCCTGGAGACTTCAATGTTAATATGTTCTTCTGTCATAAACAGACAGTGTGAATAATAAATACAGTAAACTACTCAAAAGGTGCAGAGTGCTAAATTAAAAGCAAAAACTTCAAGACAAGTCTTATCAAGGTTAGAAATTCTGCACAATATTTGGAGACTAAAAAGTAAGAAGTAGAGATTGGACAAAGTTGGAAAACGAAAACACCAATTTCAGATCTTTACTAGTTGCAGTAAATCTTATTCTAGTAGACCTCATCATCTTGTTTCATAAAATTCATGGCAATTTAATTCATTCTCCACACTGTCATTCTGTGCTATGGTGTGATGATTTACACTACATTTCCAACTGCAGGTACAAAACTTGTGAAAACCTTGTCCATCTGAATATAACCCAAATGTACATTTCCTCCATGGTGACTGAGCAACTACTAAGTTAAAACGCCCAAGGCAATGTCACAGCATTTTTCTGATACATCTGAAATTTTGGTAATTCAACATGATAACAAACAATAATTAGCTTGTAAGCAAGTTCTTGCATCTCTCTGGCTGATAGAGCAATGTTTTCCTGTCAAGCATGGTTTCTGCCTGGGAGCCCTGTGCACATATTTGCCAACTATCACCTGAAGACATTTCCACTAAATTATTTCTTTATTTATTCATACTGCAGTATTTTCAGTGACCAGGGTCTATGAAAACACTGTGTGAAACTGCAGGGTAAAACTACATCTGGAAAGCTTAGTACAGTCACAATATATCCTTTGCTAAAAACGTGTCTGGAAAGCTTGGATGAATTAATGTTGAGGAGGCAAACCAGAGGCTTTGACTGTAAAGAAAACAGACCGCTAATTGTAAATTGCTTTAACAAACAAATCCATCTTTCTTTCTTTTCTTATGAGATTTTACTCAGAAACCATCTTAAAAAAGAGGACAGATTTAGTTAATACGCAAAATACAGTTTGAAGCTTAGAGAGATTAATTTTCAAAACAAAATGAAGTTATCAGCAATAGGGGAAAAGACAACGTCACCCAAGGGACACCCCAACGTCACCCAAGGGACACCCCAACGTCACCCAAGGGACACCCCAGTGAATTCTGAGATGCAGGACAAACACAGTATTTCAGCAATATGGAGTAATAAATAATTCATGGAACATGATGTACGCAGCCATACATATTGTAGTATTAAGTACTTTGGTCCATGAAGAACCACAGACAGAAAGAAGAGATTAGTCTAAACTACACTTACAGTGAAGACCCCCAGATTCTGCCACAGTTTCATACTGGTTTCATAGCATGCTCCCTACAGAAAACCACCTTTTGCTCTCTGTAGTGTATGAAGATCTGCCTGCCTCTCTGAAGGAGATTGTGGGGAAAACATTATTTATTAGTCTTTGTGTGGGGATTTTAGTCCCTGTAATAAGAAACATCACAGAAGAAGAGACATTAACAGTCATTCCAAGTGTGCTAGTTCTAGTCAGGACAGAGTTAATTTTCTTCACAGTAACTGGTATGAGGCTGGTTTTAAATGTGCCTTGAGAATAGCAGTGATACAGTGGGATTTTTAGTTGGTGCTGGGGAGTGTTTGCACCAAATCCAAGGACTTTTCCAGCTTCTAATACTACATCAGTGCTCCCAGTTTTCTCACTACAGGCACTATGAGGGAACACACAGTTCAGGCAGCTGACTTAAGCCTCACAGAAATATTGCATTCCACAGTATGTCATAAGCAGGGAGCACACTTGGGAGGGGTGGGGAGGGGGCAGGCAGGGCATGGGTGTGGGGTGGGGCATAGCTCCTTTCCTTGCTCGCTTTTTAGTTCCCTAGTCTGCTTGTTTGTTAGTGAGTTGGTGGGTCAGTTGGCTTTCCCTGTCATGCTGTCACTGATAGGGTTCATTCAGACTCTGCTGCGATCACCCCTGCGCTCCATCTCTCTGGCTCTGACTCGCACTACTCAGGACCTGGCTGTGTATTGCTCAGTGGGTGGTGAGCAATTATGTTTTATTTTCTATTATTTTAATTACTTAATAGTGGTAGTATTGTTAATATTATCAACTTTAGCATCATTATAATATCTTACTAAATTGTTCTTATCTCAGTTCACAAGCTTCCTTGCCTTTTCCACCGATTCTCCCCCTCTACAGGTTGGGCAGGGGGGTGGGTGGAGACAGTGGGGGCATGAAGTGACCAAGTGATTCACAGTATGTTATTGCTAGCCAAGGTTAAACCATAACACCAAGTGACCTCAGAAAATCTGCCTGAGGGGAAAAAAGGTACAGACCTATCCCACTTAGTATTAATAATTTGCAATTTTGTACATAAAGATATACCTTCCAAAAAATAAAGTCACACTCCACTACCCTTCAAACTGTATGACAACAGCCCCAAATCTTTATAGTTTAAACTTGCAAGCAGTAGGCACTGTGAAATTTCTACAATTGTAAGCTGAAATAGCTGAAGTTATTCTGTTATTTGAGATTACCCTCAGCCACATTAGCATATGCAAAAGATTGGACAGTAGTTTCCATTTATATTGTATTCTAGCCACTAACAGATGCAATATTAAAAAAAAAAAGAAAACCTAACCCCCCCATACTTCACAATCCCTATTATTTATGTTCACTAACCATATTCTGAGAAGGTGGTCACATCTTAAATGCTTTAACCACAATAAAACAATTGATTCTTGCCAAACTAGCAAAGCATTGATGTGCTGCTCAAGTGGTAAGGTAAACCTATCCAAAAAAAAAAAAAAAACCACCAAAAAAAACAAACCACCCAGCAGTACAGGTACTTAATGGCATCCATATATTATATCCAGTTATTATCCACCAGAGATAGTAAAATAGGTTAAGTGACAGAAACACTTACTGCATTCCCAGATAGCAGTCCCTTTGCTCTGTGAATAACTACTTTGATATTTATGATGGGTATCCTATTGTCCTGCACATCCTTACATTAACAACTCCATAAAATAGGCCCTAGAACACCAGCAAGAACATCTTTATTTTTTGCTTACGAGTCTCCTGCCCAAGGAGACCAGCCTCATTGCAACCTGTTCCCCTGTGGCAAGATTGAGGACTGGATGAAGTGGTAGCACAAAAGGAGAGGGTACCTGGTCTTTAGACCAGTGTTACATGGGTGCCACCTGTCTTTAATGTGCAGACAGAGGAGTAACCCCTGCCATATTTCATTTCTACCGACTTCAGCGCATTTTCAAAAAGGACTAAATCTAGACTTTGTCAGCAGTTCTATCTGAAGCCTCAAGTACTAAGACAGAAAAGATGACAAATAACCCCCCTGCCCCATCTGCTGATGTGACACCACAAGCTTAAGAAGGTTTTATTGCAGATCACAAACCCACAGATCTTCACTTTATGCCCAGTTTGTGATTGATGTGCTTTAAAATATGTATTTCTCAAAACCTCTCTAGAGACAAACTCAAACCATTTGGGATAGGGGTGTGGGTGGTAAGGGGGAGCAGGTTATGAGGAGATCATCACAGCCACATTACATGGATTAAATTGCAGGTTGTTGCATTTCCTAAATTATATGGAGTGGCTGGGGAATTAAGCAAATGACAGCACCATCCACCTAAATGTCCTCTCCCTGCCTCTGGGGTTTCCATCAGTTTTAAGGCTGGCTGCACAGCATATAATATGTTCTAAATAAATATTAAGACACTGAAAGGAAAATGTCTTACATACAGCATAGTTAGAAGCACAGCTACTTACAAGATTTTGGATTGGACAAGGTATAAGAAAATAAGTAATAGAGGGAAACAAACAGATGACCTAAAGGTCAACTTAAAGTTTTCATCCTCAGTGACTCATCCATGCTTCCTAACTACCTCTTTAGCTAAATACAATCTGTTCAGTGCTCTGACAGCATCTAATCAAAGTTATTTTTATTATCAAAGCAGGGAAGAAGGAAGGAGAAAGAAGAATGATGTGGCAGTCAGGACAGAATATTTACTTTAGAAAAGTTAAACCCAAATGAGGCAATAAATTTCAGATAGGCCAGAAATAAGCAGAAGAAAGATGCTTGGAAGCTCTCTTCTGCTTAAGGAAGCCCATGTAGGCAGGGGTCTGTTGCAGGGAGCTGTGGACAAGGCAGCCCACACCCTGAAGATCCAGCACTGATGGCTGCTACAGGAGAGGGACAGGGGGTGTTACTTGAGTGCAGCAAGCTTGGATCATGCCAGAAACCTGCAGACTGTCCATACTCTGTGGGCAGGAGCACCCTTCGCCAGAGTCCTGCACTGCTGCTTCTACTACAAGGGCAGGAGCTGCAAAAGGCGTGAGTCACTTATACAGGGCACTCAGAGTACATCACATGCTGCTGCATAAGGCAGGAATGTGAGTAGATATGAGAATGCAGTTATTTCAGGTTACCACCACCACAGATTGGTTTAGAAACAATAACTCAACAAATTTTACTAGTCCCTTAAATGAAAATATCTAGACAAATATACACACAGAATGAAATTAAATGAAGTTAAATTGTATTAATTTCTAGTAAGCCCATTTTCTTTTTTAAATATACAAAGTGTTGTTTGTATTCAAGCCTTCAAAAACATTATGTCCCTTCAGAGCCTATGTCCAGTTCAGTAACAAGGGCTGCTTAACATTTGCTGATTTTGCTTCTCATCGTTAGGTTCTTAATGTAAAATTAAAAATATCCAATTTTCACCATATTTCTGTATCCAAATAGCCTTATGCATTACCATGCCAAGACATTTCTTAGATTCTCCACATTTCAAGAGGCTTTGGGGTCCAACCAATTGAAGCTACTTCTCCACATCCCTGCGAAACAGATTGTAGATTGTTCAGTAAAAGACACCAAACACTTCCTGCAACATGTATGTCTCTTCTTGACTAGGCTTCCTTTTCTCCAGGAGCCTGCAGACAGCAGTTACTGCATATCCCTGGATTCAAGGAGGCACTTGCTGCTGTGAAGCAGTGTCTCTGCACTGCCCTGGGGAGGCCACAAGAAATGGAACACCAGGGTAAGAGCAAGCGACAACATGGATGGAGAAAGCTGAAGGGCATGACTTGGTACTGAAGGGTGGAAAGGTGAGGAAACAGAAGACTAGAGGAATGAACTTGGACTCCTAGAAGATGAGATAGAAATCCGTGCTGCTTTTAATTTTGATAAATTTAGGGCATACTGTCCAAAACTTTCTCAGGGACTTCACATCATTTGACATGGCCCTGCTCCCTTTTCAGTATTTTCACTGGTAAGGATTGTGAAGAAAGGTGATTTTCATAACAAACATATAAAGTGGTGATATAATGTGAATATTAGGATAATTATTTGCATATTTTTTTGCAATATCTAATGAATTACATGTTTACCTGTAAAATAGGTAACATGACTATCTTTAAGTGGGGATATTTTTTTTAATTTTTATCCTACAGTTCACCAACTAAAAGATTAAAGAAAAACATTTGAGTAAAATATCAAGTCACAAGTAAAATAAGATTTACAATATGTTTATTGAAAGTTAATTTTTTTTTCATCTGAAATGCTGTGGGAGGTTTTTTCTGGAGTTAACTCCTCTATATACATATACATAGTTAAAATTATCTTTTCAGGAAAAAAGTCTATATGAAAGTACTCTGGTGAATGAAATAAAGTGCTCCAGTTGAAATGCAAATTTCTGATCTAATCACCTCCACATAACCTTATACATGTGCTGCTGTTAAAAGGAAAACCTAGCTGAAGCACTACAATTCGGCCCAGAGAAACTCTATCAGCAGAAACACAATTCTGGAGAACATAAATTTATAGCTAAAGTTAATGACTCTCTTATAATATACCAAGAAACCAACATAAAGGCAGTAATATATTTTGTTATTCTTAGCAGTTTAAATCTTTAAATCAATTCTTCACTTATTGTTAGGTATTTCTCCCCCAAAAGACTACATAAAAAGAGAATTAACCATATAAATAATGGTTTAACTAATTGACTTTAAAAAAAAATCAGTCCCTCTAGACTATCTGGCTGACAAATATCAGGAGAAATACATTACTTAAGACAATTAGTGAAAAGTTCATTTTTTTGCTTCAAACAGCATGTAGTAGTCTCCAATTTCCATCATTCCCCTCACCTCAGAACTGGAAGGTTTAGAAATCCATCCTTAGTGATTTGACACAAAGATGCTAAGGCTGCACCTCAGCTCAGCAGGGAGCTGAGCAAGGAGGCACAACCCACCCCAAGCATCCCACAGTTCCCACTTGCAGGTCTACTACAGCCTCCTCTCCATTTCCAAAGACATCATAGTTAAAATAAGAAAAGATAGGTTTTTGACCCTTCCTGTCCACAAGATACAGAAACAAGCAGGGAAAATAGAGTGGCAAGCAGGAAATGTCTAAAACAAGGCCTGACCACAGTGCAGCCTGGGCACTATTTCAGTCAACCCTTGCACACGTTTCTGTGCCTGCATGAGTGTCCTTCCCCATCAACAAATTCCATCACCTACTAGTTTCAGTTACAACAGCGGAAAGATTCTGTTTGAGCAGAAGACAAGTTACATTTACAGGTTTTCAGATAAGTCATACATGCACATTTCTTGTTGCATAGGGTTGCATTCAATAGTTGCATTAAAAAGTACACCAGCAAGATCAAAGGTATGATAATTCTGATTTTAAGAGTTCCACAAATACGTGGGATCAAGTGCTTAAAAAAAATGTTTTGCAAAGGAAGGAATGAAGACAGATTCAGTAAAATAGTACAAAGGTATTCAGAACACTTAATACTGCAGAGATCTGAGGGTTAGTTTCAATTTCAAAGTGAAAGTTTTGCAAATAATCTCTTAGCAAGATTTGTAAATCCTATTGGGTACATTCCCAAATTCCTTGTAAAATTTTAGCCAAGTGTTCTTATGGCCAGGAACTTTCATTCGAGCGAAGTATTTCTGGCACTTAAAAAAGGCACTTCTCTGCTGAGTGGAATCTACAACAGCATCTAGAATCTACTTCTCATTGATTTCTTTAAGTGCTTAAGCATAGCTTTAAAGTTTCAGTGACTTTGTCTCCTTTTGTTGCCCATGAATGTAAAAATTAGGATCTTTAAAGGTGATATATTCAGACTATAGTAGCAGTTCTGTATTTTGTTAAGGATATGAAACAAAGTACATTGGACATATGTAGATATACCTTTATGACTCATTTAATGATGTTTAGCATTTATTATTCCAGAAAATCATAAATTACATGAGTAAAACAATCACATAAATATAATGTGAATTCTGCATGAAAATCCACATAAGTTTTTTGATGTCAGCCAATTTTACAGTAATAAAATTTAAAAGATAAAGTTACACTTGGACAAGCCACTGGGGAGGAATAAAAATATAGCCATAAATGCCTGTATGACTCTGGGGAGAAGAGGCAAGAAGAAAAACATACTAAGCCTTTGTAAACACTGTTCTTAACACACAATTAAACCAGGTTGCCCCCATGTTTGCCCTTCCCATGGTTTGATTCATGTATCACAGAGCACTAAGAGAAAGCAAATTCAAGTTCACTGGAGAAAAATAGGTTATTTTCTAAGAGCACACCACTTTCCGTTGCCAACTAGTTGTGTTCACAAGTGCAGCCTAGAGCTAGGCCAAATTTTTGGAACTCTCCTGGGAAGGAGGAAGCCCTCTTGGTGTGTTGTCCTACAGCAAAGATGTCAGTTGCCAAGAACCCCACACATTGCCCTGTAGCCATCTTGCTGGGCTGCCTGCTACACAACCTCATTTTCGTGGTGAAGGAAAAAAGATGCTTCACACTTACTGATGGGGAATCCATTGTTAAAATGCTCTAGCTTCATAAGCAATCTGTAACAAGCCTTTCATGAGCAAAGGAATTGTTCTGTTCATACCCCCAAAGAAAGTTAAAGTGTTGGCTTCAACAGACCATTAATAGAGACAATTGCAGATGCCTATCTTTCCAGCTAAATTTAAAAAGCTTTATGCTTACTCCTAGTTCCATTATTTTCCATCTTAAACATTGTGTAGCTAATCCTGAACTCTTCTATCTCTCAGTATCCTAATAGTGGCTCACATTCTCTGCTACAGATTTTCTCCTCAAGGTTCAGAATTTTCTTATCTGGTGCTTAAAACTGTTTAACCAATTTAACTACTTTTCATAGTAGCAGCACTTGAATAAACTGAAGAATATTGTTTTTCGGTTTCCCACTGAGAAGATAAAACTCAGCAGTCTCCGAATGCAATAGGGAAAATGCACAGTATCATTTAGGTCAGAACAATGCAAAGGAAAATTGTATTTGATGCTCTTCACAAACTCTTAGAAATTACTGCCAAAGGCCTCAAGCTTGCACACACACACGTGGTTGCTTTTAGCAAGGGCACTGCTGGAAGACTGTGGGTCATCAGGACAAGATGGCTGCTAGGAAGCCTGCAGTCAACACAGGAAATGCTGAGTATCATGGACTTTCTGCAAACTGCCTGGCAGGGCACCATCAGTCACCTACATAGGCAACTACGTGACTAAGGGAAGTCATGAAGACAAGGACTCTTATTTTAGCCATAATGGCAAGCTGGCTTACCCAAGAGTGAAAGTCTGAACACAGGCCGGGGGGTGGGGGAGGAAATCTACTTACATAGTGACTCAACCTAGGAATTGAATCCATAAAATTGCTTATGAAAAAACAGGGGGAAAAAAAGTGAAGGGCCAGGAAGTTGTTGGGTGGATGATGTTTATATCCAGCTCCACTGGGAAGCTCAGGCAATTTTAACAGCAGCAAGGCATTTCAGAAACAGACATTTTAAAAGGAAGCAGTCTATAAACTTATCCTGAATTTATAGCAGGCTCCTGAACTAAGATGATTACATTTAACAAAGTTTATGGAACAGTCTCTTACAGGTTTACCTACCTAGTCAGGTATCCTAAGTTTGAAAGATAACTTTAAATATATTGCAAAGAGTAACATTTCTGTAAATCCTGCTTGACATTGTACATCTAGGCATTCACAATTCCACTCTACTAGGTAAGCACCAATTGTACCTTAACATTTTGGATTATAAAGTTTTGAAGAGTATCTTTTTTTCTGCCAGAGATTGTTCATTATAGGTTCCATGATGTTAATCACTGAAGCCGCCACACTGATAATCAAATAGAAACTGCTGTTTCCTGGAGGCTACCTCTTTCCCCGGTAACACAGAATTACTAAGAGACTCACAAAGCAAACTCCAAGGTGATTGAAAGGGAAGTGAATGGATGGGACACTCCCCAAGTCACCATGAAAATCTAAACTTAAAAAGAAAAACATACTTGAGAAATTATAGGGGTTGAAGCTTCATAGGAGGGAAGAATTTAATGACTGTATTTTTCTTTATTTAATAGAGATCTCAAGATGTGGTTAGTTGGTTGTTGGGGTGTTGATTTAGCTTATTTTGTTCCTGCTCCTCACACACTGTGCAATTTACTACCTTTCAGTTGTTATTCCCATAAGCTTGAGACTTTAAGAAATCAATATGCTTTACCTAATGTATCAGAAGGAATGAAAGCATTCCAGTCAAAGAAAAACAGGATTAAATAAAGACTATGTAATTAATAATAAATTCATTTCAGGTTTTTATAATATTTTTAATGTGGAAATAAAAGCTGCATAGCAGGAATAATTTTCAGACATGCAAAATAAGGAAAAAGTCAAGGAGGAAGAACAATACTATTAAATAAAATTTTTCATTTATCAGGCTAATAACACTTATCTCTATGGGGCACAATGAAGAGTGAGTGTTTATGTAACCCACAGAAGTTGAAAGTGTTACTTCAAGTAGCAGGTATTCAAATATAGGTGTAGCTAACTCATTTTAATTTTCCATTTGCCTTTTTTTTACCACACCTGTATTCAAAAGTCATCACAAAAATTCTGAATTTGAATTGAAAGAAAAATATTTTTGTTCAAATTATGACTGCTGGCTATGCTGTTTGAATTGCTGTACAGTTGAACTGACCTATTCCACAAAAAGATGCCAAATAAAAAGCCCAGACATTTCTTTCCTGCTTGCTTACATAGGCTACAGCCATGCCCTGCAAGTGTTCACCCTTTCATTCTGCATCCAGGTTTTGGGCTTTCATTTTTTCTTTGTACATTTACATAAAGTTCTGTGGAAGGGGTTGTCCCTGAGGGGCTCAGAAAAACTGCGTGGTAGCATGTAACAGACTTTGCGGTTCCTGTTTTGTGATGGAGTGGGAGGGAAGACAGTTTCAGCTGCAGGGAGTATTTGCCCCAGAAAACTCCTTCCACCTTTCAATCCTCAGCACCAGGGAGGTTCACAGAAGTCCTTGTTTTGTGAAACTGCATTTATGAAGTCTCACACATTCTACTATCTCTTAGCACGAGACATACAGATATATTTAGACAATGCTTGAGATGGCGTTTAACACGTTTGCATCTTATTTATCATTTTCCAAACTACATTACCCTATGATACACGCTCCTCCAGTGCCATTGTCATCCTGGTTCAGCTTCCCAAGTCCTCCAGTTAACCTGTTATTTATGAACGATTATGTAATAGTTCTTCCTACCAGTAGTGCCTCCCTACCTTTACACACCAGCAAACTGTGGTAGAGTTTATCTCCCCAAAAAGCTTCTGGAAATATAACAAATGAAAAGCAAGTTCTGTCCCTCAACCAGTATCACAAACAGCCCCTCACTGCCTTTCTCTGATCTCTCAGGTTCCCACCACACCAGAGTCTTCTGGAAATCCTCTGTTCAAGACATTGCTCTAGTTTGGGGTGCAAGCTACCTTTGGAAAACTTCTCTTGCAAATTAATTTTCTTTATGTCCTTTTCTTTAATGCCATCAGCAATTGTTTCATGATGCTGCTGAGATGAGACCAAAAGGTTTGGAAAAGTTTGTATCACTTCCCAGCTTTCCATCTGTCATTTAAGAAAAGAAGCTACATCTGCTAGTTCTGGGTGATATTTCCAGTGTTAGGTTCTGCCAGTTGAAATAGCTCTCAGGTCAGCACAGCAGAGAACCTCTGTAAGGGTTATCCCTCACTGCTGCAGTGCCAGTGGGTACCCCCGCACCTCTCCCAAGGTTGCAACAGGCTGCAGGAGCAATCTGCTCAGTAAAGCTTTGACTCTTGCAGGAATCACACTGCTAAGGAGATAGCCTAAGAACGGAGCCTGCCCTTTCTTTACCTCTTTTGGCATGACAATAAGAGACATCTAGGACTGCTGCATGGAATGGGTAGACCCTCCAAGGATGTGTTGCAGGGCTGAGTCACCATCATACAACTGCATCGTCCACAACAAGCCATGGAGAGATATTCAGAATCAAGTAATGATTCCTATTATTCACCCAAACCAAATTAATTCAAGACTGCCATAGAACAGGATAACCTTCAGTTTTAGGACACCAACAGAAATCACAAAAGGATTCTCACTTTAGAGAAGTATTTCCAAATTTCCTGGCTCACCTGAAGCCTTGTCTACACCAATCACTTAGGAATTGAGAGAACAAGGTAGAGGACTCATTCATCTTTATTTCTATACAGATAAAATTTTAATTTTTTGAAAGACATAAGAGTCTGACAATGAAGTATGTGTTTCATTATTAAAACTGATTTGCCTCACATTGCCCATGAGGGTTAAGGGGAATTTAAGTTCCTGCCTTGCAAAATAAAATGTCCCCAACACAGAAGTTGCTTTCCTTGTATTTACAGCAGTGAAATATTAAGACTTGCAAGAAGAACTCTGCCCATTTTATTTTTCATCACAGTTTCCAGAATTAAATCACATTTTGCAGTATGGGCAGAGCAGTCCAGCACTGGGAAAGGACAGGGTATTAAATCTGCCAGGCCAGCTCAGGACTAACAAGTTCAGTAGGTCCATTCAGAAAATAGGGAATTGGAAATACAGATCACCACAGGAGAAATCCTAAGGAAGCGCAAGTCAAGATATTCCCATGGTACTGGTTTAGGACTATGTATATGAGTACAGGAAAAGTTGTCCACAATCCAGCTAAACTTTCCTAGTGAATCAACTGACAAAAATCAGAATTTCTGACCTGAAACATAACCAACAGCTAGTGGATAAAAATAGCTTTTTCTTCTAATGCAAACTAACATCTCCACACATACGCTGAGTAACCAGCAATGCACATGGGTGCCTAACAATGGCAGACAGAATTTTTATTCTTTTGTTCCCAGCATAGGTTAGTCTAGTCAGCTTTCTGCAGAGAACAAGCCTACAGAAGTCAGGACAGTCTAGGAGAACTCTTAGGTCAAACAGACAATGCTTGCATTAGTAGCAAAATAACTCAAAGCACAAGCAAAATAACAAAAGGAAACTACAGAAAGTACAAATATGTCCTGCAGTTTAAAAATGCTTTTTAACAGAGAATCAAAATGGATAAAAGAGGATGTGTTATTCTCTCTTCTCTCTTTGAGGATATAATAAAAAAGTCAAGTACAAAAAACCCATTGGGAAATTCAGCACATTCAAAATTATTCTACTTCAAGTCACAATGTATACTACAGAGGTGCTTAGCTTGATAAAGGTGAAATCTTGTCTCTAAAATTCTGCTTGTTCTTCAGACCCAATCTTATTTTAAAGTAATAGACTGAAACTTAATCTCTGGATTCAGTCATGTAGAAAATAAGTTTGGGCTACTAAAATTAGCAGCAAGTCTTCCTAGAGCTTAATGTTTTAAAATATTTTATTAAAAGTTTTTGATATTGCATCTCAAAGGAGTGAGAGCTTAATAATATTGTACAATGTTATTTTCTAATTAAAAATGTGAAACTCCGTTCATACCCATAAAAGAATAAGGTCTCCATGTTTTAATGCATTATCCTAGACAACAGAAAGAATACTTAGCTTTTCCCTTCCTTTAGCTATAATACACCAAATGATATATAATGCGTGGATTATTGTCCCTGAAGAGCCTTATATGAAACCACAAAAAAAGGCAAAATAACCTTATATAATAATAACTTTTCTTCTCCAAAATTAAAGATGAATATTACAAAAAAAGTCAGTGTTTGTACATCTTGTACCTTTGCTTTTTCTCAGTAAAGTTATTCTTCCCAACTGCTTATAAAGGAGTTTAAAGATCAGCCTAAAGATAATATAAAACAATGTAAATTAAAAATTTGAACCATAAATACTGAGCTTAAAAATTTATCACTCATCCTTGCTATTGGAGAAGTAGTGAGAAGGTAAATGGTGATTTGGCCCTTCTCCAGAAGTAAACATTTCCTCTTTAAAAAAAGTAATCTGCTTACATGCCTGTTAAAAAAGGAAGTAGAAATAATAATAAAAAAATTAAATAGTATTATCATTGAAACAAAGTAAATAATGGAAGTCTGGAAGACGGTTTTTGGGACAACTTCCAGAGGGGCCTGTGCAGGAGCATGAGTACGCTCAGATTGTGCTTAACCTCACATGGGAGCCTGGGCAGAGTTCACTCCAGCCACACAGCTCCTCTTTGAGCACTGTTTTATGAAACAGATGGAAGGCTGAAGCCTAGTGAAACAGACATTGCCCAGCACCTATCTGAAGAGATGTTACAATCAGATTTGTAAAAGCCATGGGAAATAGAGTCCAAGTAAAAATTACAGGACTAAATTATCTTTTAACACAATATCACATCTTTAGAGAAGACCACAACACAGTTTTATGTCAAAGATTGAAACATATCAAGCTTTTCAACCACTGACCAAGAGAAAACTATTTATTTATGCTCTATTATACACTATGTGGTACTAAAAATCTTTTGCGTTATAGTACCTGCACTCATTATACCAGAAAGTGCTTGCAATCTTCAATATCACCAAAAGGTGGCATTTGTAACATCAGAGAATAGCACAATTGCATCATAAGCTTTGAGTAATCAAAAGCTTCTTACATAGATTTATTTTAACTGGTTTTTACTGCTGCATACTGGAACTGACTCAGCCAAGTTGTCTAATCACACACAGCAGATGACAGATAAACAGGTATGGAGCGTAACTCAGAGGCATGAGAGTGTATGAATCACAGAAAAGCAAATAGACAAAATACACTAAGAAATAAAGTCCTAAAACTACCAGACAGGTAATAAGTAGCAAGGAATAGTAACCAATAATTGTTTCAATATATAAAAAAACAATTTAAGACAGAAAAATAAGCTGTGTAGTAACTTTTATTTGCAGTTTCAGAAAGAGTCCGATTTTATTCCTGTACTACATTCAAATACATAATTTCCTTAAAAGCCAATTAAATTTTTAAAAACCTTAACTGAAAAGGTATGGAATTTGATTTTAAACACACTTCCACCTTCCCCCTTCCCCCCTTCTAGTAAAGGAATACTTTTTTTTTTAAGCTCAGGTTTTACATCATTGCAAACAAGACCTGCTGTGAAAGAGTGAAGAACAAAGAAAGAAGAGAACAGTTCCAAGACTTAATGTATGTAGAACCCTGCTCTACGTGTTACGCCAACACCCTCCAGAGAGGTAACTCAGTGCTATCTCTACAATACTGGAAGAAAGTGCACATGTTCACAGTGACTCCCCCATAGGCTTAAAAGGCAGGGAAAGACAAAACTAATCGTTTCCCAGTGTTATACAAAGGTCTGGAGATGACAGCATCTCTTCACTGCATTTTCCCCTCAATCCCATTAGGAAGTTCTGCATATAGTTTTCCCTACCCCACCTGCATATTGTTTTGGAAAATTATACTACAAAGGTTGAAGCCAATTATTATCCTTTAGAATTACAGAACCTGACTGATTTCAGTAGCTGTGAGTGTCCAGAAGTTTCAAATGTGTTCATCTCTGGCTAGTCTTAAAAGAGTAAGAAAGAAACTGTTTACAGATGATCAGTAAACAAAGTTTGTTAAAGAGGCAATTTAATTGTGTGGTTCAGGTGAGACAATATGAATGCTATTCTCTTCACTTTGCTAAGAGAGGGAAGGAACAGTAGAGGATAGGTACCTCTGGCCAGCAGGTTTCACAGGCCTGCAGAGATCATGCATTTCTAGTCAGTTATTATTCCTTTTCAAATTACTTTGATTTCCAAGATTATTTTGGAAGTGGCACCATTAAAACAATGCAAGAATGGTACAGTATACATCTAGAAAAAGGAGCGAGCTTAGGAGAGTGTCAGTCAGTGTTTATCCACATCTTTACAGCTCAGAGGTGTTCATGGTCATCCCAAAGAAGCAGCCTTTTAGACCGGCAACATGAAATCTCTCCTTACGCTGCTTCCACAAACACTGTTCCGAGCAACAGCTGTAAAGGCAGAGAGATCAACCACAGAAAAAATATTTGTAATACACTTTCACATATGTTTTATCTAAATAAGAAATCAAAGCATCCATTTGTTTAGAGACACCTGCTTTCAAGAAACCTCTGCTATAATACCTTATACAACAAATTGAGGTTTGACTCGTGTACAATACAGCAAAAGCAAAGTTATTTCTAATTGCTGTACTAGTGCCTTACTAGATCCATTCAGGTGAGACTTGAAATTTCACCACCAGCATTTAAATTAAGCAATTAGTGCATGTTTTGATAAAATGTGTCATTCTAGTACAACACAGGATATTATGAATAGCACAACAGAGTTTTCAAGCATAAAGTTAAGGTAGTGACAAGTTCAGATTTTTGTTTATGTAAAAAAAGACCTATAGAATATAACAACCCATTAAATGAAAAATAGTGCATTCCAGAGGGGGAAAAAAAAAACCAAAACCCAAACTTGATCTGTAGATTTCCTAAAATACCACAGCCAGGATTTGAGGAATACAATCCAGGAGAAAAAGCTTATAAATCTCTGTCCAGAGGTAAGAAAAAAAACCCCATGTTTTTCTTCATTAGTAACCATATCACTGAGTTATTTTTATTTCCAAAGTGTACAGTACATTGTGCTACATTCCTAATATTATTATTCATAATAAAAGAAAGCAGCACTGAACAATAATTATAATCTTGTCATAAAAATGACATGCTTTTGAAGCATAAACCCAGATGCAATAATTTCTGCATGTTGCTTAGCAAAACCAGGCACCAAAGTCTCTCGGGAGTAGCTGGATACTGGGAGAGGTGCTCCTGGGCAATGTGCAGTACCCAGCAAGAGACCTGCATCATCCACTCCAGTCTCATTTTACACTTGAACAGAAAGACCAGAAAGAACATCATCACCACTCCCAAACCAGGACAAGCCAGAGCATCATCTCCTTTTTCATTAAACTCAAACCTGGGGCAGGCACAACCAACCAGGGTTCTTCATTCATCTGGTCCCTCTTGCAATCCACCCACAGCTGTTTCCCTAGATCCCTGCAAAGAGGTAGCAAGCATTATACTGAGCTACTACTGCCAAAGATACAGGGAAACCACCAGGTGAGCCACGCTGGCAGGGAGAACCACACAAAGTTTCTGCTAGGACAGATGTGATTTTGTCAGGAGAAGGAAAGATACAAGGTGACAGCAAAACAGATGATGGAATAAAAGGGATAAAGTATGCGAAGAAAGAAAAACAGCCTATGAATTAGAAGCTAAGATACTCTTGGTGGAAAATTTAAAACTTCCCTATTCAGATTTGGCTCTGACCCAAGTGAAGTGAGAGAACAAGAACTTCCTTCAGCTAGTTTCTAGGAAAATCTACAAATAATAATCTAAAATACTAGAAAATGTGTCTGTAAGCTAATTCAAATTTTTCCTATTAATACTGCCTCCATATTTTGTATGTTCAGTCCAAACCACTCCACTGCAATGAGTTGTGTGGGCCACAAACTGAAAAAATAAACTCCAGCTGCTACCAGACTTCAAGTTCTCAGTTGGTATCTCATTTATATCCAGTTTCAAAAGATAAGCTTCAAGTTCTACCTACTGTGAGTTTTAACATCTGTAATTGTTTCAGTGCTGTCAAAGCCACCTCCATAGACAACTGCAGGTTCTAGAAGAGTACCTGACAGAAGGTAGCACCAAAGAGATGATTCAGTAGGTTTGGCACCAGCTTTCAGCAGTAATAATTTAAAAAAAAGTCAAAACTACATTCCCTACAAACCTCCTTTTTTTTGGGGGGG
>NW_010237993.1:19412-25336 GCF_000690775.1 Eurypyga helias | reverse complement strand
ACGGCCTCAAGTTGTGCTGGGGGAGCATTAGATGGGATATTGGGGAAATTCCTTCCTGGAAAGGGCTGTCAGGGTTGGAAGGGGCTGCCCAGGGAGGGGGGAGTCCCCACGCCGGGAGGGGTTTCAGAGCCGTGGGGCCGAGGTGCTCAGGGCCATGGGTCAGTGGTGGGATGAGCAGGGTGGGGTTCACGGTTGGACTGGGTGGGCTTCAAGGCCTTTTCCAACGCAAATGATTCCATTTGGGAATCCCAGGGCCTGTTGCTGTGGGAACAGCAAACATGTCCCTGCACATGGCAGTGCAGCCATCCCAAGGGTGAAGACCACCACTCTAGGAGTTTAAACGAGGAAGAACAGTAAGAGATCGCTTGTTTATTTCTATTTGTAAAGAAAAAGATTCATTTTTTAAATACAACATAGATTTTTTTTCAATGGATTAGGAAAAACCTGGAAGCGAGCACTTTGCAAATCTGTAACTTTCATTGTAAAATCCTACTGTACAACACCTTTTCCCAGGATCTTTAAACTTTACCAAAATATGAAGTGATGTCTCCATCCTTAGGGATGCTCAAAATCTGTCTGGACAC
This sequence comes from Eurypyga helias, assembly GCF_000690775.1. Taxonomy (NCBI): domain Eukaryota; kingdom Metazoa; phylum Chordata; class Aves; order Eurypygiformes; family Eurypygidae; genus Eurypyga; species Eurypyga helias. The sequence continues at coordinate 24,752 of NW_010237993.1, read as the reverse complement.
AGTCCTGGGCAACTGGCTCTCGCTGGCCCTGATTGAGCCGGGGGTTTGGACAAGGTGACCTTCGGAAGTGCCTCCAACCTCAACCACTCAGTGGTGGCGTGAAAATACATGCACTTTGCTTTCGGACCTTCTTCCCTGGCCCTAAGGCATGGGTGAACTCAGGGGTAGGAAACACCTTTGACTTGGAAACACCATTTCCTTCAGCTTGGAAGTATCAAACTTATAACGTGCTTATCTTTTCTTTGGAGAGGTTGTAATATTATTGAATATAATTGTTAATTGAAATTGTTTTTGCGATTGCTACCATGAACTCTGGGTCTGAAATTTTTCCAGAGCATCTGCTACAAGGAGGCTGAGCTGTCTTGACTGGACACCCGGTAGGTTGGAACAAGACCACAGAGATGGAGGACTTCTTCCGAAGTGCATTTCATAGAATCATGGCCTTGGACACTCCCAGGGATGGGGCATCCACACCTTCTCTGGGCAACCTGTCCCAGTGCCTCACCACCCTCTCTGTGAAGAATTTCTTCCTGATATCTAATCTAAACCTCCCCGCTTCCAATTTAAACCCGTTACCCCTTGTCCTGTCACTACAGGCCCTTGTCAAAAGTCCCCCCCAGCTTCCTTGTAGCCCCTTCAGGCACTGGAAGGTGCAATGAGGTCTCCTCGGAGCCTCCTCTTCTCCAGGCTGAACAAGCCCAACTCTCTCAGCCCTTCATCATAGCAGAGGTGCTCCAGCCCTCTAATCACCTTCGTGGCCCTCCTCTGCCCTATATTTCTGCAAATATGTCACTTGCTGCGATTATTTTACTTAGAGATTGTTGCTACAGTCAAAGTTTCTGACAGAAGAATTTGCTGAAGTGTTTTTGGAAAGAGAACATGCCATAAGCAGAAAACATGAATTAACTAAATCATTCAAAAAACTCAGCTCTGCCATTGTTATGGGTGAGGTGGGAACAACGAAGTGCAATGTCAGGGCGTCTGTATTCGTGCGCTGAGCCCCTTTTCCTCCCCATTGCGCTACCCGCTCTGTCAGGGTTGGAGTTAGATCATGGCAGCAGATTGTCTCCAAGGCGGGCGAGGGTAAACACTCTCGGAAGGAGTTTACAATTGCTGTTTCATATTGCCTTGTGGTGTCACCTCAGAGTCTCCTCCCATGTGCCAGGTGCCACGCAAAGAGAGGACAGTCCCGCACCCAAGGCTCGAAGTGTAAAACAAGACGAGCTGGTGTGAGGACACGGGAGACAGCGGCCGAGCACAGGTCACTGGGCAGTTCTGTCATTGTACATATGAATTAAGTTCAGGATCCTTCTCTGTATCTGTTTGGTCCTCACCCCGTAGATGATGGGGTTGAGCACAGCAGGCACCAGGATGTAGATGTTCCCCATGGTGATATGGACCAGTGGAGCCAGGCTCTTCCCAAACCTGTGCACCACGGACAGCCCAATCAGGGGCACGTAGAAGGCCAGGACCACGCAGATATGGGCAATGCAGGTGCTGAACACCTTCAGCCTCTCCTTCCACGACGCCAGCCGCAGGACAGCCTTGAGGATCAGGATGTAGGAGAGGCAGATGAGGATGGCGTCCAGCCCCATGACCAGCAGGATGGCGGTGAGGCCGTACACCACGCTGGGCGTGGTGTTGGCGCAAGCCAGGTTCATCACGTCCTGGTGCAGGCAGAAGGAGTGGGACAGCAGCCGGGAGCTGCAGAAGGGAAGGGGCAGGAGGAGCAAAGGCAGGGGCAGGAAGAAGACAACTCCCCTGGCCATGGCGAGCAGCCCTATTTTCGCTGTTGCAGAGTTGGTGAGGATGGCAGCGTGTCTCAGCGGGTGGCAGATGGCCACGTACCGGTCCACGGCCATGGCCAGGAGGACAGTGGACTCGATGGCTGAGAGGGTGTGGATGAGGAACATCTGGACAAGGCAAGCGCTGAAGCTGATCTCCCTGGTGTTGAACCAGTAGAAGGAGAGGACGCGTGGCACCGTGGACGTGGACAAGGCCAGGTCGATGGCAGCCAGCATGCAGAGGAAGAAGTACATGGGGGCGTGCAGGCTGGGCTCCGTCTTCACGATGAACAGCACCGTGCAGTTGCCTGTGACCGCCAAGATGTAGACGGAGCACAGAAGGATCGCCATCCAGAAATGGGCAGCCTCCAGCCCCGGGATGCTGGCCAGGATGAAGGAGGATGGGCTGAGCTCAGAGCTGTTGGGGAAGGGCATGGCACGTGGGGTGAGGAGCAGTCATGCTAAGCCGTGGCACATCCTCTGCTGCAAGTTAAAGAGAAACAGCAGCTTCAGAAGTCCTTTCCCATGACTGTGAATCCCGTGGGGCTGTGCCTGTGGAAAGCAAGGGAATCTCACAGTTGCCAGGCTGGCGGAGAGCAGAGCTCTCGTTCCGTCAGCCCACTGCGGCTGTGCGCGGTGACACACGCAGCCACACAACGGTGCCGTTTGAGTCTGAGCAGGAATCGCCTAAATGCGGAGCACTGCAAAATCGACATTTTAAATTATAAACCCAACAGCTGAATCATAGAATCTGGAGGCCTCCTCAAGAACTTTCATAGAATCATAGACTGGTTTGGGTTGGAAGGGACCTTAAAGATCATCTAGTTCCAACCCCCCCTGCCATGGGCAGGGACACCTTCCACTAGACCAGGTTGCTCCAAGCCTCATCCAGCCTGGCCTTGAAGACATCCAGGGATGGGGCATCCACAGCTTCTCTGGGCAACCTGTTCCAGTGCCTCACCACCCTCTCCGTGAAGAATTTCTTCCTGATATCTAATCTAAACCTCCCTGGTTTATTTTTATATCCCTGATATCTAATCTAAACCTCACTGGTTTTTATTTTTATTATCCCTGAACTTGCTTTATTTTATTTTTAAAGGCCAAAATTAAAAGAAACAAACAAACCAACCCAACAAACCCAAAACCAAAACAAAACCCGAACAGATTTTTAGTGCTTCCTGTTAAACTTCAGTCCTGCTGGAGTGTTTCCATATGTGCTGTGCTGCCCCCTCGGAAACGTACTCTGTGAAACTGGCTGTGCTGCCTCCCACGGGCCACCACTCCCAGGCACGGCAGACACACTTATTTGCTTGTTTGCACACACAGATTGGATTTGCATCCTTTCCGCCTGAAAACACATATGGAATTAACAGCGTATCTGTAGAGAAAGAAATAATCTGATTATTCACATCATTCTGTATCTGTAAGCTTTCCAGGAGCGCTGATCCAAGGAGGATGGTCAGGAAGACATGCAAAAGCCTCTGGTTTAGGTGCTTTTCCATTCACAAGGATCAGATTTTTTAAAATACTGGTATTTGGATGGATGGAGCGTCAAAGGCTGACGCAGCGGCAGTGTCAGAGCCCGAGCGCTGCGCAGCCCAGCCTGGCATGGAAGGCTTGGGACAGGGGTGCTGACCCCGCCTGACTCACAGCCCCAAACTCTGATCCAAAAGGGGTGGCCCGATCCCCTGGAACTTCATCCATCCACCCCCATGGATCAGGCAGTCGGGCACCGCCTGTACCTGCACTGGAATAAACCCACCGCCTCCCCCGCCCCCGGGGGCAGCAAAGGTCGAGCACACAACTGTGGGTGACAGTACTGACCCCTCTGATTGTTTCCTTCAAGCCCGGCCGGTGTGAAACAAGGACGTTTTTGCGGCAAGCTCTGCAGGGCGCTGACACAGCTGGTTTGGAAGGAACATCGGCTGTCGAGACCCGTTTGCTTTCCCTGCACATCTGGAGCGAAGCCTTTTCCCTGAAGAGCAGTCGTGGTTTATTTCCCTGTTCTGGGGTTTTTCCGTCCTGAATCTATAACAAATACAACTCGTGCTCCAGTTTTTATACCCGATTTACAAACAGCGTAGCTGGACTCTAGCGCTCACGTTGCCTAAAAGCTGTTGGAGTGATTAAATTTTCAGCCAGCCACTTACACCGAGATGCAAGCTGAATGAACAACGCGCTCGGTCCTTGCCAAGGAGTGTCCGAGCCCACCCACCTGCCAGCCACGGAATCGCGGCGTGAGACCCACTGTAAAATATCTGCCGCCCTGTTCATGTCCTTGGAGAGAAGGGGACGGTGAGGTACGGGCACGAAAAGTAAATATTCCCTGGGTGTTTCAGTTTACCACCAGTTCTTTGGCATCAACAAATGCGTCAGCGTTTTCAGAAGTGACTAATAATTTTTGGATGGCTGGTGGGATGGAGACCAGGCCCTGCAGGGACCTTGCATTCTGGCAACGTGAAACCTGGATCCATGGGTCAAAAACCCCAGTGAAAGCAGATCTGTTCTGCTGGGGTGATCCTCCCACCAGCCAGCCCCAGCAGCTGCGCGCAGCAAGCGGTGGGCGCGTTCCGGCAGTAAAACCAGCCAAGGCAGAGGACCAGCAGCAGCCGCCACAGCAGCTCTGAGTAAACGCTCATAAACACCGACCAGGCTTGTCCCGTGGAGCCAAAATTGGTCTGAGACCAACTTCCCGGGATGGAACAGGCAATGGGACAGTCTGCCATCCGAATGCCTCTCTCCACTGCTCCCTCCTGTGGCGCGGCAGTGAGAGGTGGAATACAGACACCCCCTCCAAAGCCTTCTGAGCCATTTTTAATTTGTAACCATTTTTCCATATCATCTCACCAGGAAAAAAAATGGATCATACTATTTTGGAGGGAAAAGAACAATTAAAACCCAAAGGCATCACTCAGATTCAAAGCATTTTTGAACCAGAATTAAAATTTTATTTTAATTGATGGTTTGATGTGGGTTTTGGTGGTTTTTTCCCTAGCAATTTGTCATCAGTTGTAAGCAGAAAAGCTGCACCTGCTCGTCGCTCTGCTGCTGTTTGAGCTCTATGCCCAGGTCCTGCCGAGTTAGTCGCCGTGGGCAGGCACTTGAGTCGTGCACGCTCTGCCTGTACTAAAAGGAGCGGGACATGGCTGGAGCCGCACCCCACCATCGTACACACTCTTAACCGGTTCCTTGGCTCCAGGGGCATCCCAGGCTGCTGCCAGCTGGCCCTGCCCCATGCAGCGCCCAGGCATGGATGAGGGGGCAGCACCAGCCAGGGAATAATGTCCACTGTGCTGCGGAGGAACCCCAGCCCAGCTAGGGACGGAAGAAAGGGTAGGCATGGATGTGACCAGGTGTGACAGGATGTGACAGAGAATTGTCCTTATTTCTCTTACTTAGAATCATAGAAGACATCCAGGGATGGGGCATCCACAACATCTACTTACAGCATGGGCAAAGCCACGGAGCACCGCAGGGACTGCCTGCTGTCAGAGGGCTGACAGGGCTCGGGGTGGGAAGAGCTGGCAGTGGGGACCAAATGGAGGTGCCAGGAATG
>NW_010237993.1:0-19165 GCF_000690775.1 Eurypyga helias | reverse complement strand
TCCGTCTCCTTCTCCTTCCCCTCCTCCTTCTCCTCCTCCTTCTCCTCCTCCTTCTCCTTCTCCTCCTCCTTCTCCATCTTTCCCTTTTCCTTCCACTTCCCCTTCCTCCTCCCCTTCTCTCCCTCTTTTTGTCTCTCCCTCTCTCCGTCTCTCATTCCCCCTTTCCCTCTCCTCTCCTCTCCTCTCTCCTCCCCTCTCCATGAGCTGTCTCTGATACGTCTCACACTGCTCTTCCTGTGCCTCATAGGAAATAAATCCATTGGCAAGTACCGTAAGTGATCCCATGGTACAAAGTGGAGCGCTCAGGGCATCACAGAGCAGGAATTAGCAGCTCTAAGTGGTTCATCTATCTCTCTTTTCTTTCACGCAGATGTTAAACCACAATTAAGTTTCCCATTCCCAGAGGCACCCGCAGAGGGTTTTGAACACATGTGCCTAGAAGACGGTACCTTATAGAGAGGTTCCTAAATCTGGGGCATCTGCTCGGTACCCTCCGGCTTCCCAGGTTGGGAAACAAACGGGGAGGCAGGGGGAGACTTTTTTTGGTGACGAGGATGCACCACGTGCACGACAAGCCATGGTCTCTGATTAATGTGCTAATAAATCTCCCATCTCCTCCCTGGCTGTCCCCCTCCAACACTGGCTTGCTGCGGCACAGGCGTCTTGGGCTGTTGCTGTTTTGGGGAGTGGCTGTAGCCGGGAAAACAGTCATCCCAGGAGAAACCCTGGCTGTTTTCCCAACGGGAGCAGCGTTGTGCGAGGATCCTGCAGCGTGAAGGTCTCCCCAGCAAGGCTCTTTCCTGGGCTCCTCGGCTGAGAGCTGCTTGTTCCCGTCGATCTTCCCGCTGCCAACAGCTGCCTACACGGACCAGCTGGACCTTAGGTGCTTCGGGCAGCGCTCCCACTGGGCGCTCTCTCAGCGCCAACGGGACCTGCGCCCTGAGAGCTGCTGTGCCAGCGCCCAGGCAGAGGCTGGGGGGAGCGGAATCTGCCGAGTTTCACCCCGTGCAAGGCCCCGCTGGGATCCTCAGTGAAATAGCTAGCATGATGGAAAACAAACAGCGGCCTGGGAATACTCCCCTCGGGAATCCTCCCTTCTCCATTGCCTTTTCTATGTGGAGATGTTCCCTCATTATTCTTTTCTCTCTATTCCAGGTACAATTATGTGCAGAACAGAATAAAAAAAGGCAGTGATCCTGGGTTAAGCCAAAACATGCCAGAAACCGTCCAGTCCTGGGCTGGATCACCTCTCCTATGATGAAAGGCTGCAAGAATTGGGCTTGTTCAGCCTGGAGAAGAGAAGGCTCCGAGGAGACCTCATGGCAGCCTTCCAGTACCTGAAGGGGCTACAAGGGTGCTGGGGGGGACTTTTGACAAGGGCCTGTAGTGACAGGACAAGGGGTAACGGGTATAAATTGAAATCAGGGAGGTTTAGATTAGATATCAGGAAGAAGTTCTTCACGGAGAGGGTGGTGAGGCACTGGGACAGGTTCCCAGAGAAGCTGTGGATGGCCCATCCCTGGATGTCTTCAAGGCCAGGCTGGATGTGGCTTTGAGCAACCTGGTCTAGTGGAAGGTGTCCCTGCCCATGGCAGGGGGTTGTAACTGGATGGTCTTTAAGGTCCCTTCCCACCCAAACCATTCTGTGATTCTGTGATTCTATGATTCTATGATCACTGTCCCGACACCTTCTGCTGCTTCACCCCTCCTACGTGAGCGTTGACCACGCCTTGCTGTTCCCCACTATGATCCAAACTGGCCAAAATACAGCTTAAGACCAACAAAAACACAAAACCACAATTTAGAGGCATGAAAGGTTTTGGCCATTTTAAGCTGTCCGTGGGAAGAAGCCAGCCAGGAGGATCATGGAACGTTTCTGCATGCCCGGCTGACCCCCATCCCAAAGCAGAGCCATAAGATGTTGCCCCGGGGGATCTCCTCCTCCCACCCCTCCGAGGAAGAGAGTCAGTACCCGGCAGATCTCAGCTGGAAGGTTGTAGCACATGGTCCACAGTGTCAGGAAATTTAGCCATTCCTATTACATTTTCGTAATCCCTGTTTTCAGCAAGAGAGCCAGCCACACCAGACCCCTAAGCACCATCCAGATGCCTACCTAATTCATACAATCTTATCCTCACCTACAGCAAAACCTGAAGATTTTAAGCACATCCAACCTAATATCTCTGCATCATATAACCAGGAAAAAAAAAAAAAAGGCTTCATCACGCCTTTTAGGATTTTACAACGAGTAGATGGTCTTTTATTGAAGATGCTGCACAAACACATGACATTCATTGACAAACAATGGCTGGAACATTAGACTTGGCTCAATGACAACAAAACAGATGCCAAAGCAGCAGTTTCCATCACTGTAGGTGTGTTTGGCACTTCAGAAACACAGATGAAGGTGGAGGACTGAGCGCTGCAGGACCCAGTCTGCAGAAAACATTCTGTGCTCAGGCTCTGCCGCTGAGCTCCATCTTGTGGGATGTTGGCAGTTGGACAACTAATGGCTGGGATATTCGGCGTGGCTCCGGACCCTTGGCCCAAGCCCTGTCCTGTTGGGCTTGCTGCCTGGGTTAGCTGTTATCTGGCTATTGGCCTTTGCGTAGCATGCTTTGCAGAGGTGCCTTGATCCGCCCATTCGCGTGACTTGGGAAGGGAAAGTCACGCAGCCCGTTTGTCTGTAATCATCTCCTTCTAATTGAAGCCTCCCGCTGTATCTAACACTGGCATTAATGCTTGGGGTGTTCGCAGGCTGCGAGGGCGAAGGCGTCGTGCTAGGACAAGACACGGAAGATCGCGGCTCTGGGCTGAGGAACAGGATCTGGGTGGATCTGCAGTTCTTTCAGCTGGCAGTGACCCTCGTGGGTGGAGAACCAAGAAACCAGTCCCCTGGCACTTTCTGGCAGAACGGGTGGAGGAACCTAAAAGTCAGAATCACTCTTCTTCTGCAGCGCCCTGAGCAAAGCCTCGCGGATGTGGCTGGATTTTATGCTGTAGATAATGGGGTTGAGAGCGGGGGGGATGATAAGGTAGGTGTAAGCCACCAAAGTGTTAACCAGAGGAGAAACGTTCTTTCCAAAGCGATGGATCATGGACAGGCTGATCATTGGGATGAAGAACACTAGAACAGCACAAATGTGGGAGACACACGTGTTGAAAGCCTTGAGACACTCCTCCTTGGTTGCAAGGCCGATAACGGTTTTAATGATGAGGATGTAGGACAGCACAATGAAGATGAAGTCCGTCCCCACCGTTGATAAGAGGATAATCATGCCGTAGAAGACATTGACTTTTATATCTGTGCACGCTAGGTTCATGATATCAGGGTGGAAGCAAAAGGAATGAGAAAGCTCAGTCTTCCCGCAATAGGTTAACCTCTTGAGCAAGAAGGGAATGGGAAGGAGGGAGACCGTACCTCTCAGTAAAATTGCCAGACCTATTTTTATGACAGTCGTCTTGGTCAGTATGGATGGGTGTCTCAGTGGATGGGAGATGGCAATGAAGCGGTCAAACGCCATTGCCAGGAGCACAGAGGATTCGATGAAGGACAGGATGTGGATGAAGTACATCTGGGTCAGGCAAGCATCAAACCCAATCCTTCGCATATTAAACCAAAAAATGCCCAGGGTAGTGGGCAGCGTGCACAGGACCAAGCCCAGGTCAGTGACTGCCAGCATGGAGAGGAAGTAGTACATTGGTTCGTGAAGACTTTGGGTCTTCTTGATGATGAATAGGATCAGGCAGTTTCCCAAGAGAGCAGTAAGGTACAGTGCACAGAAAGGGATGGAGATCCAGTGGTGAAGGGCTTCCAGGCCTGGGATGCCCATCATGAGGAAAGCTGAAGGCTGAGAGAAGGAGCCATTGAATTCCCACGTGGTGTGTGAGTCATGCTCCATCCCAGCTCAGCTCTCACATAACCTCTACCTAAAACAGATCAACAGAAACTCCACGTAGTCGGACTCTCTGAATACAGAACCGGGTCAGGACAAGCGCCACATCCCTCCACCTCCCCGCCGACCTGTGCAGATGCCCCCGTGCTGTTTAGGACACTTATCATTACCGTAGTGTCACGTGACTAAGCTCCTGTGTATCCATTAAACTGTAAAGTGAAGGAAAAGGATGGATATTTTTTGTTTAAAAAGAAAAAACCCACGTTTTTCTCTTAAAAAAAAAGTGCAAACCTTCCTGGTGAGTGCTACTGTTTTGCAGTTGTGCCCAACCCCCACAGGTATGGAATTTGCCCCCAAATCTTGTGGAATTTGCCCCCAAATCTTGTGGAATTTGCCCCCAAATCTTGTGGAATTTGCAGAAGTTTTGCCCAAATTCCACCACCGAGTGAGAAAATGCTTTTTCTACCGTCATCCCGACCAAGACTAAGCCACTAAGCAGCTGGCTGGAGATAGCAGGATGTGGAAATGGTGAAAGTTCAACCCTGACTCCTCAGTCAAGAAATCAGAGTTGGAAACGAATGACAAAATACAAGAGAATCAAGGACTTGGATGCTTCTACTCTCAGCACAGAAGATGGACACCAGGATAAGGTGGGTTTTCAGTCTCTTACGCATCCACGCTGTTGCTCATTTCACACTCCACCTCACTATCAGCTGAGGGGAAATAAAGGCTCGAAACACCGCTCGTGTGACTTTTATTAATAACAGGTAAATGCGCCAAAGCGCAAGAAGTTGCAGGTTCAGAAGCGCTGGGGAGGCATCCGCAGCAAGTCTCTGGGTCCGAGTCAGGGGGGGAGGAGCACAGGGGTTGTGGGGATCAGGGTATGAGATGAGTGAGGTCTTGGCAGAAATCCAGATGTTTACTCCGGTGAGTTCAGCAGAAGGCCATTGCGACGGATGGGGGTTGGACGATGCCCGGGGATAAGAGACCGAGGAGCGGGGCTCGTTCAGCCTTCCCCTCCCTACTGGGAGGCCACCAAGAAGGCTGAGCTGTGTGGTGGGAGGATGAGAGACGAGTACAAGGTGAAATAAGGGAGTTTAGATTGGATATAATGAGAAATGTTTTCCCGTGAGGACTGTCAAGCACCGGAGCAGGTGGCCTAGAGGGGTTGTGCAATCTCCATCCTTGGAAGTCTTCAAGATCCAACTGGGTAAAGGCACGAGCTGCCTTGTCTGATCTCATAGCTGGCCCTGCTTTGAGCAGGATGCGGGACGGGAGATTAAAGCTGGGAGAGTTGGGGGGTTCAGCCTGGAGAAGGGAAGCTCCGGGGAGACCTCAGAGCCCCTTCCAGTGCCTGGGGGGCTACAAGAAAGCTGGGGGAGCTTTTCCCAAGGGCAGGGAGTGACAGGACAAGGGGTGACGGGTTTAACCGGGAAGAGGGAGATGGAGATGGGCCATGGGGAAGGAATTCTTCCTGCAGAGGGTGGGAGCACTGGGACAGGTTCCCAGAGAAGCTGTGGATGCTCCATCCCTGGGAGTGTCCAAGGCCAGGCTGGATGAGGCTTGGAGCCCCCTGGGCTATGGAAGGTGTCCCTGCCTGTGGCAGGGCATTGGAATTAGTTGAGCTTTACAGTCCCATGTCTCTGTGATTAGGGATCTTCTGCAGCCTCTCCATTGTGAGTTACCCAATGAACCCATGAGCCGTGGTGTTTCCAAGGGTTTCAGCCCTCTTGGAGGACTCGGCCGTCTCAGCACAATCCAGGCTCCTACGCTGCATGTGACAACACACTCTAGCAGAGATGCTGGAGGGGGAGTCAGGGTCCCTGAGCTCTCTCTGTGACAGAATGACCAGCTGGGTGGCGTCTCAGCACAATCCAGGCTCCTACACTCCATGTGACAACGCACTCTAGCAGAGATGCTGGAGAGGGAGTCAGGGTCCCCGAGCTCTCTCTGTGACAGAATGACCGGCTGGGTGAATGGGGGAAAGCAGTGAATGTGCAAAACAAGAGCTAATTAAAGGAGAAGTGATATTTGTGACTTCACTCTGAATGCACCTTGCGTGGGATACAGAACAAGCAGAGTGCCTGAACGACGAGCGAGGGGGTTTGCTATAGCACAGTTCAGCTTTGACTAGACACACGTCCCTTCCACGATGTATTTATTATCCTTCTAACACGATTTTGCTCCATTAGGCTCTCAGCCTGCTTGAGAATCTAATGTGGCAATAAATCCCAAAGCTCACCCAGGTTCAATATCTTCCTGCTCCAGGGCAAAAGCAACACATAACTGATGGGAATCAGGGAGGACCCAAAGTTGTTTCGTTTCCTCCAGGCAGGGCTGCTTCATCTTCACTGCAGAGTTACACACTGGTGTCCAGAATCGCCTCGGGCACAAGTCACGGTCCTTCAGGACAGACTTGTCAGCGCTCGAGACGGCACGGACGCGGATGGGCAGCCGGCACTTTCCCTGATCTGATCGATGTTGGCAAAGGGAAACACCCCAGAGGTACCTCCAGTCCTATGTGGGGGTTCAGAGCTCCCCAAAGGTAAGAGCTGCCCTTTGTGCCCATCCACCCCCATCTGAGCAGCGAGAATTGATCTGCAGACTCTCGAAATTCCATCTCATCCGGAGGTTGGGTTAAAAAAACCTAAAAACCCCCGAGTGCGTGCATGCCTGATTGTCTGCCTAACTGTCTCCTTCCAGCAGCATCTGGCAGATATCCAGAACTCCCAAAGATATTAAGATTCAAGAGGTTTCCAGGAATATGGAGGTGGATAAAGAGGAAGGAGCACCGTGGGAAAGCAAAAGACTGGTGAGAACACACTGGGGTCTGTGAGGGGTGCTTCTCCTACGGAAAGACCCTCCTGCAGACCTGACTTTGTTAGACACCGGCAACTCCTTCTGCGCTATACGGAGTTATAGAAAAATGGGCTTTACTAGCTCTGCTCCGCTCCACGCTACTCTGGCTTGTTATGTGCTCCTACGCCTTACAGATATGGATTCCACTCCAAGCTGGTTTTCCCCTCCATGTTTTATTTCTGTGTATATATATATGTGTCTCTAAGTAATATATAAAATATATACGATAAATAAAATACTTAACATATATAAACACATGCACGCATATTTCTGTACATTTACCTGTCTATACATAGACATAGCACACATATATATTTTATACCTCCCAGTTTTCTACCGTGGGACAGCAGTTACGCCTTTCACACTGCAGCCAAGCGCCGCCGAGGCAACAAACCTCCAGGTCGTGGAGGATGTCAGTGTAAAGATTAATGGCAGCACCTGGGCGGTGTGTGCTGGTAGCCTGGAAAGGCATCCTACCCCAGGGAGAAAGCTGTCCGCCTGCTCCACACCCGGGCGTTTCGGCTCCCCAGACTGTCCGGGGAAGGGGCTGGGCACCAGTGCAGGTGCCTCACGGATGGACACGGTGCCGTCCCTCCTTCTCCAGCCCTCCAAAGCCACCCCCTGATTTCTTGCCTGTGTCTGACCTTGGTTTTCACCAATAACTTAAGCAAAGTACTCGGCAAAGGCAAGAGCGGGGACTTGGGAGCCGGGGCTGCGGAGGGATGAAATCCAGAGATCTGCTTTTTTCCCAAGAGGAAATGACTATTTTCACAACTGCAGCACTGCCAAATCAAGCATCCAAGGGCTCAGCGAAGGGGGGACGGTCAGCAAAGGGACTCTGGGGATGCAGCACCCACAGAGCTGAATTCCTGTTGACTTTTCAGGCAAGGATGGGAATGTGCCCGGGAATGTGCCATTCCCTCCAGCTGATCCAGGCCCCCAAACGGTGGAAGAGCTGGCTGACCCTTGAATCATAGAATCATAGAATCACTAGGTTGGAAAAGACCTTAGAGATCATCCAGTCCAACCGTATCTGTCCGCCACTAAACCATATCTCCCAACACCTCATCCACCCGTCTCTTAAACACATCCAGGGATGGTGACTCCACCACCTCCCTGGGCAACCTGTTCCAGTGTGTGATAACCCTTTCGGTGAAGAACTTCTTCCTTAGGTCCAAAAGCCCACAGCACAAGGGCAAGGGGCATTGGGATGTCTAGATCCTACCTGGCCGTACGGCGGTACCAGCACTGCCTGACATTCCAGCCGATCCCATGGAATGGTGTAGACCTCCCGAGCAGCATTTTGGAGACGCACCTCCCCACCCGTGTTGGTGTCCAGCCCCACCAGCCACAACCACCACCCTTAGTAAAAGAGGAATGCGATGACAGGGAGGCTGCTAATTGCCCACGGTACCTACCGAGCGTGGCGGCGGGGGCCCAGGGGCTTCACGGTCCGCGCAGACGGCACAACCCAGTCGTGATGCAGAGGAAGAACCCACATCCGTGTCCGTCCTGGCGTCGGGAGGGCAGTGCTTATAACGCACCCGGGGCACTGACCGCGTCCAATCAACCGGGAGCCGTGCCGGAGCCCAAGCTCCCCGAGCGTAAACAGCGTGAGGCGCACCAGTGAAAATAGTGTGCGAAGCGGATGATCTTTTCCATTTCTGATGCTCTCCCAGCAGGCATGGCTGTCTCGGGAGAGCTCACTGGGCGACGTGTTTACAGCTCCCTGTGATTTATGGCTGTCAGTGCTGCAGCAAGCTGGCAGCCCCGAGAGGTTTTATGGTGAGAATGGATCTGCAATGCAAATAATAATAAATTTTGCTAGAAGAGCTCTTGCAGCATCTCCCCGAGGGAATAACAGAGGTGAAGTTCCAGCTATCCCCCCTGTGACCTGCGAGACATGAAATGTTTAATTAAAATCATAATATATTGCACAATAAAACAAACTCAATATTACAAGGCCAAACACAGACGCGCAAGCGGATATCCTCTCAGCTGGCCCGGAATCCTGTGGTATCTACATGCCTCGTGGTTGTACATTTATCTTTGCTGCCTCAGCCGTGAGGTGGAAATTGCGGTGAACCCCAATTTCTGTGGCTGCCAACCCAAAGAACGGGAGAGGTAACGCGTTTGCCCGTTCTCCTATGAGGTGTCTGTAGTAAATACAGTCACTGGACCTGAGATCCTTTCGTGGCCCGGAGAAGCTGTGGATGCCCCATCCCTGGAAGTGTCCAAGGCCAGGCTGGATGAAGCTTGGAGCACCCTGGGCTATGGAAGGTGTCCCTGCCCATGGCAGGAGGGTTGGAACTGGATGATCTTTAAGGTCCCTTCCAACCCAAACCATTCCATGATTCTATAATGAATGAGGAGAAGACACATACGGGGTGATTATTCATCTTTTCTCACACTGTGTGAAGTAAGAGGTAGAGAACACACACTGAAAATATCAGGAAAAAGATTTTAAACAAAAAAAAAAAAATTTTTTTTTAAAAGCTCATAACGAAATGATGGAACTCATCACGGCCAGATGTTGTGGGAGCCCAAAGTGTATATATGGGTTCAAAAATGTATTAGACAAATCCGTGGGTGAGAGATTCATCGATTTCTACTAAACATGATGGCCGAGGTGCTGCCTTCCCTTCTGAAAGCCTCTAAATTGATTGTGATATGCTGGGATGTGTGCCAGGGGAAGGACAAACTGTAAATTACGTCCTAAATGGCCACTAATAACCACTCTTCGAGGCAGGATGGCGAGATGGAGGGACATTCTGTTTGACCTAATGGAACAGTTCTAACAACCTTCGGAGCCAACAAGCTTCAGCCAGAGAACGACGTCTTTACGTTGGCAACGGAATGTTGTGTCACAACTGGCCGTAACGAGAACCAAACTCCAACGTGGTGGGGTGGGTTCGGAGCCGCTGCGATGCCGCGGGGCAGAGGGAACGCAGGAGATGACCCCGGAGAGGAAAGCACAGGGATGCTGCAGGGATGGGAATAATGAGAATGGGGGGCTAAGGCGTGTCGCGGGCAGCGCTGGCAGGAAGGAAACCTGAGGGCAGGCAAGGAGTGGACAGTGAAATGGGGGGGCAGGTTGCCATGGGCATGGGGTCACCCACCACAGGTGGGTTTCCTGAACGTCTCTCAGCAACGGTTTCAGCTGAGCTGATCCTGTCTTAGGGCAAAAGCACACGCGAGATACCCTCTCCAGGCCCCTTCCAGACCTGTTTTCCCACAGTTCTCCAGAAAAGGTATAACCTTGAACATTTCTGGACTCACCCACCTGTGGAAATGACATGGGACTTTGTTGCCCGCTCTACTCGTGGCCTAGCTGCATGCACACGCTCCTCTTGCACACACCCTGGCACGTTTGGTGTCTTTCCCTGGGGACTCTGCCATCATTTTATGCTCCATCCCAGGCAGTTTCCAGCATTGCTGGCTCAGCCTCCTGCGCTGGGAGGCTGCAGGAAAGCTGCGTCGTGTGGCTGGAAGCAAGGATTTCGTTTGCAGACTGCAGCATCGCCCCCAGGAACTGCCACAGAGGAAATTTCCCCTCTTGTGTGTGCCGAAATAACCTATTTCCAGCACGAATGCCGTGCTTGAGGGCACTCTCAAGACCAGCGTGCTGAGCAGCCCAGGTGTACGCCAACCGTATCCTGGGCTGTATCCAGGGAAGTGTGGCCAGGGGGGCGAGGGAGGGGATTCTGCCCCTGTACTCTGCTCTGGTGAGACCCCCCCTGGAGTGCTGCATCCAGCTGTGGAGCCCTCAATATCAGAAGGATATAGCCCAGTTGGAGCGAGTCCAGAGGAGGCCACAAAGATGCTCCGAGGGCTGGAGCCCCTCTGCTATGATGAAAAGCTGCAAGAACTGGGCTTGTTCAGCCTGGAGAAGAGGAGGCTCCGAGGAGACCTCATTGCAGCTTTCCAGGACCTGAAGGGGCTACAAGGGTGCTGGGGGGGGCTTTTGACAAGGGCCTGTAGTGACAGGACAAGGGGGAATGGGGTTAAATTGAAAACGGGGAGGTTTAGATTAGATATCAGGAAGAAGTTCTTCATGGAGAGGGTGGGGAGGCACTGGAACAGGTTGCCCCGAGAAGCTGTGGATGCCCCATCCCTGGATGTCTTCAAGGCCAGGCTGGATGAGGCTTGGAGCAACCTGGTCTAGTGGAAGGGGTCCCTGCCCATGGCAGGGGGGGTGGAACTAGATGATCTTTAAGGTCCCTTCCGACCCAAACCATTCTGTGATTCTATGATTCTATGCATGGCACACCGAGAGGGTTTGCACGGGGTCTGGTGGGATGAGGGAATGGCTTGGGGATGAAAATCCCTGCTCAGGGCTATCCATCAGACCCACGACTGGATGAGGAAAAGGACTCAGGCTTCCAGCAGCCCCTGTAAAATGCCCAGCACTGATCCTGCTTGAGTCACCGCCGTGTCTACTGCGGGGGGTAAGATCATTTCGTCTTCTACCAGATATGCTGAAAACCTGCGCCTCAAGGCCATTCCACCCACATCCACCGAGCTTCCCGCAGTGCTGTTTGCATACGGTGCTCCCACCAAGCCGTTCTTGCTGGTTTTCTTCTCCATCTTTTCCCAGGAGCATAGCTATTGCATGTGTATAGGGAGGGGTGTGAGGATCTGTCCATCTATTTTCCCATCTTTTAAAAAAAACCTGCTTTCCCAGAACAACAGCTAAGGGGGAACATAGCCACCACTTGGCACACATCGGTCTGTTTGCTGGAAATGTTTAGAGTTTGAGCCTAAGCCAGTCCTAATCATATTTACATGAAACAGGCCAGAGTTCAGAGTGTGAGCACCAACACAAGTGTGAGAAGGGATGGCGAGGGGGGAAGGGAAGGTTGGGGGCTTGGCCCTCCCGTGTAAAAGCCTTTACAAGACCCTGGTCAAAATGAGCTCACTCAGAACACAGGGGAACGATGCTCATTGGATATACGTAAATAAAGAATGAGGAAAGGGTTTGGGAAGATCCAGCACTACACAAAATCACCACATTGACACCAATTCTGGCTTCATTCTTTTCTCCTGGTGAGGGATTCCGCCGTCTGTCTGTCCATGCGCAGACTTGAACCGAAAGGTGAGACTCAAAGGCTGATGCTGGGGGGGTTTCACCTCCCACCAGCCCAGCAGAGACCCTCGGGGTTGCTCCAGACTTTGCAGATCCAGGGCTGGGGGCAGGAGTGGGGAGCGGAAGGGAAGGATGCATGTCACCTATCCTTCCCTGCTCCGAAAGTTTCAAAAGTACAAGGGTTGTTTCATCACACGCAGTTTTCTTTGGCTGCAGCGGCTGTGTTGAGCTGGACCAAAATATCCCAACTGCCTGGAAGGAGGATTTCAGCCCAGAAGGGATGTCTTCTCCTTGGCAGGCTGTCCCTCCTGTTTGCCACCAAAGCAGCATCTGATCGCGCTGGCACCAGCAGCGCTGATGTCACCAGAAGTGACGCAACATTTTTCTAAGTTAGCCATTTACTGAGACTCAAAAATAGCATCGAGGAAATTGCTCAGCAGGGCCTGGACACAGACCAACTGCCCTAATGACAAATTCCCCGAAGGACCATGTAAGGCTGGAGCCAGGCAGCTCTCCTGCTTTGGGATCTCCCTTGGGCCTCAGCATCTGGGGGAATCCCTCCCCTGTGGAGCTTGCAGCACCAGCTAACCACCCAGGGCAGGAGAGGGGGGGCTACACACCTGAGATCCAGGGTGTGTGTTTAGGGTTGTGGTTGAAGGTGATGGAACCGGTGGGCTTGGGACTACAATCCTGGCCTGAGGGGTGTGGGTAGATGCTGGAGAAGCACACCATGGGGCCGGGCTGTAGAATCATTTAAGCTGGAAAAGACCCTTAAGGTCATAGAATCACTGAAGGGTTTGGGTTGGAAGGGACCTCAGAGCCCCCCCAGCTCCACCCCCTGCCACAGGCAGGGACACCTTCCATAGCCCAGGGTGCTCCAAGCCTCTTCCAGCCTGGCCTTGGGCACTCCCAGGGATGGGGCATCCCCAGCTTCTCTGGGAACCTGTCCCAGTGCTTCCACCCTCTGCGGGAAGAATTCCTTCCTGATGGCCCATCTCCATCTCCCTCTTCCCGGTTAAACCCGTCACCCCTTGTCCTGTCACTCCCTGCCCTTGGGAAAAGCCCCCCCAGCTTTCTTGTAGCCCCCCAGGCACTGGCAGGGGCTCTGAGGGCTCCCCGGAGCTTCCCTTCTCCAGGCTGACCCCCCCAACTCTCCCAGCCTGTCCCCAGGGCAGAGGGGCTCCAGCCCTCGGAGCATCTCTGTGGCCCACGTCTCATCGAGCCCAACCATTAACCTAAAACTGCGAAGTCCACCACCAAACCATGTCCCTAAGCCATGACCCTGGATCAGGGTCTGGACCTAGAAACAGAGTTTGTTGCAGCCACTTTGTCTGCACAAGCCTCTACAAATGCCACCGCTTCCCCTCTGGAAGTTGAAATGGTGTTGAAAGGGGACGGGGAGTTCCCTCATTTCTGCCCACAGCCTCGCTGCTGTGCCGGGTATCGACAGCGCGTGTCCGGCACTCGCAGCCCGAGGTACCCAAGCTGGCTGCGAGACCTTCTGTAGCCTGAACCGTGAAAGGCAGGAGTAAGCAGCAGCGAAGCCCAGATGTGGTTCTGTTCAGCTATTTCTGTGTAGGGTTTCTGGGCAACTTCCAAAACTGCAGAAGCCCTCGCTGGCTCCGTTCCTGTGCCGAGAGCCCGGCCAGGGAAGTGCCATGCTGCAGATGTGGGTAAAACCATCCCAAACTCTCCCAGGTTCTGCAGTACAGCTGTATTATTTCTGTATTTAGTGTTCATCACTTTGCTGCGCAAGTGAAAACCTCATTCAATGGGTACTAAATCATGGAATCACGGGATGGTTTGGGTGGGAAGGGACCTCAAAGCCCCCCCAGCCCACCCCCTGCCACGGGCAGGGACACCTTCCATAGCCCAGGGTGCTCCAAACCTCATCCAACCTGGCCTTGAAAACCTTGGTCTTCTGCCAGAGCACCCGTTTCCAGCTTTATTACTCATCCTAACTCCGGTTTGCTTTTACTCCACCACCTTATGAGCAACAGGGTGACCTCAGCGCAGAGCTTGGAAGAAATCAGAGGCAGACGGTGCCACTCCATCCCCGTCCTCTGCCGGGAGCAGAGCAGTTAAACCTCTACGGGGCATTTTCAAGCCTGTACAACGGCAACTCATTCAGAGGCCAAGCTTCCTGGACTGTTTCGGTAGAAAAGGAGTGCCTTTAATTGAAATCATCACAAAAGCCCTGGGTAAAGTGAAGTGGTGTCAACCAATTTCCTGTGCTGCCGTGAGTGACACGCAGGAGATCCTCGGTCACTGTCCCTCCGTCCTGCTCTTGTATGGGCAAACATCGACGTGATTAAGTGGTGTCAACCAATTTCCTGTGCTGCCGTGAGTGACACGCAGGAGATCCTCGGTCACTGTCGCTCCATCCTGCAAGTGAATGAGCTCCTGTATGGGCAAACATTGACGTGATTAATGCCTGACTTGGTACACCAGGTAAAGATTACAACGCGGGGATTCAGAAACTGCAGAGAGGACAGGCAGTCCTGTCGCAAAGGCGGCAGACTCTCTGCTTTTAGCGGTCGGGGTGGAAAATCAAACAATCCCAGAGAAATCTGCAAACATGGCAAAGCCCCATGTTTCGTTTTCTCCTATGAAGTGAAGCTGGTAGACAGAGGTGATTCAGAAGCAGCTGAGGTGAACGCAGGTCAACGCGACCTGCTGAAACACAGACTCAAAGCAGCATCATGCACAGCACGTCCCAGACCTCCGACAGCAGGAGAACGTTGTCAGGAGGCTGTAAATAACAGCCGGGATGCAATAAATTCACCCTGATGGGGAAGGAATGTTGAGGCAAAGCTGTGAAATGCCGTCAGTGTGTGATCTCCGTGAGCGTGGCGCCTGTCTCCGAAACAGCGGCGCGTGCCGCAGCCTTGGAAGAACATCGTTCCTTAGGGACTCCCTTACGAGCACAGGTTCTGCCCCTTCTGCTCCCCATCCGCAGCACAGCTCCGCCAGGAATGGCCAGCAGAAGGAGAGGGCATGGCATTCGCTGTGGACACCACTGTTTTGCCAAAACAACACAAAAAGTGAGTGTGGAAAGCACGCTTCGCTTTTAGACACTTCACCTGGTGCCTAAAACGGGGTCAGAAGGGTGCAGGCGCTTGCTGGGGGCAGGAACAGCCATGGTCTGCTCCCCAGGAGGGTTTCCTTCTCCGAAGGAAGAAGTATGGTGCCAATCAATTATTCCAGAGGGTTTCCAGGTTGCCTGGCCCCATCTGGATCAAAGCGGCCAGATCACGGGGCACGCCTGCTGCAGGAATTTCCCATTTGCCTTCACCCCACTTCCAAAGAGACCAAAATTCCAGAATATGATTTTGAAAAGGCTGAAAAGACCTTGGGTGTTGATCTCGTCAATATATTCTGTATTCTGTAGGCTGACGTAGTTTCATTCTGATGAGGCCAAACGTGTCCATTCACCTTTATCAGTCTGCTGTAACATAGGATCATAGAATAGAGGGGTTTGGGTGGGAAGGGGCCTCAAAGCCCTCCAGCCCCACCCCCTGCCAGGGGCAGGGACACCTTCCATAGCCCAGGGTGCTCCACGCCTCATCCAGCCTGGCCTTGGACACTCCCAGGGATGGGGCAGCCACAGCTTCTCTGGGAACCTGTCCCAGTGCTCCCACCCTCTGCGGGAAGAATTCCTTCCCCATGGCCCCTCGCCATCTCCCTCTTCCCGTTTAAACCCGTCCCCCCTTGTCCTGTCACTCCTTGCCCTTGGAAAAAGCCCTCCTCCGGCTTCCTTGTAGCCCCCCAGGCACTGGAAGGGGCTCTAAGGTCTCCCCGGAGCTTCCCTGTTCCAGGCTGAACCCCCCAGCTCCCCCAGCCTGTCCCCAGGGCAGAGGGGCTCCAGCCCTCGGAGCATCTCCAGGGCCTCCTCTGGACTCGCTCCCACAGCTCCGTGTCCTTCTGCTGTTGGGGGTCCCAACGCTGGGGCACGGGGCAGCACCACAATGTGGTCCCTGCAGAAATACACGTGTAGAGAAGCCAAACAATCACAGCCACCCATCTCCACGCCTCCCTCCTCCTCCCGGTGTCTGTGCTGACGGGGGGGCTGTGCCTGGTGAGGTGGGTTAACGCTGATTCTCAGAAAGCAGAGCAGCTGTCGGATTTACGTCATGATTTTGAGAAGATATCGCCTCGGGCATCTCGGTGACGGTGGCAAGGAAGTTAGAGCAGAGCTGAGGAGAGACGGTAACAGCATTAAGGTGCTAATCTGCAATGATTTCTCCAAAATAAATCACGGTGATGTCATCAAACTGGTTGAAACCCAATCTGGCAATTGAGAAAATGTTATCAGATGACTCGGCGTTCGAAAGGGAGCGGGGGAGGAATCAAGGGGGTTTGATAATCGACGTGAGCAACTCTGATGCCGAGTGAAATCAGAATCTCGCTGCTGCTCCTGCACATACAGTTTTGGGGGGTTTTGTTCTCATCATGGACCAGTTGTATATCTGAAATGGTTTCTCCAAGAGACGGAGTGCATGCAGAGCCAACACAAAATTCCAGCCGATGGGGAAATACCAGCGTAACCAGAGGTGAAACCCACAGGATTGCGGGGGAAATTTCCACTAGAACTTGTGTTCATGAGTCTTCCCGAGTCTTTGAGGAGCGATTTTGTGACGAATGGCTCTGTGGAGAGACTGGTTCGTAGATCTGCTGGGATGCCTGGGGTTCCTGAGGGCAGCCCCGGGCACACAGAGGTGCTTCCCCAACCTGTGCACAACCACTAGTCCCTGCAGGAGGGGGCTGGGGGTGGGAATTGGGGAAGACTGATGGGAAAGTTGCCAGTTTCAGGGCTCTGAGGTGCTGGTCCTGTGATGTCCAGCATCCCCACAGGGGTCAGGAGATGAGACACCACAAGGACCGGACACAGGGTACTGTATCACGGGTTGTTGACTTTCATGGAGCCCCTCAGCCATGATGAAAGGCTGCAAGAACTGGGCTTGTTCAGCCTGGAGAAGAGGAGGCTCCGAGGAGACCTCATTGCAGCCTTCCAGTATCTGAAGGGGCTACAAGGGTGCTGGGGGGGACTTTTGACAAGGGCCTGTAGTGACAGGACAAGGGGGAATGGGTTTAAATTGGAAGCGGGGAGGTTTAGATTAGATATCAGGAAGAAGTTCTGCCCGGAGACGGTGGTGAGGCACTGGAACAGGTTGCCCAGACATGTTGTGGATGCCCCATCCCTGGATGTCTTCAAGGCCAGGCTGGATGAGGCTTGGAGCAACCTGGTTGAGTGGAAGGTGTCCCTGCCCATGGCAGGGGGGGTGGAACTAGATGATCTTTAAGGTCCCTTCCAACCCAAAGCATTCTGTGATTCTATGCCTAGAGAGGCCATCTTCACTGCCCTCAGGTTTCCGAAAGAGTGCTGAACAAAGTCAGGGCCTGAGAGGACAACGCAGGATTCTCTGGATAAAGTCATCACTCTCAGCTTCTCCATTAAGAGGAGATTAAGAGGAATGAGGAATTTCTCCAAAGTCATCAGTCCGAAAAGCACCGCAGCAGGCACACACAGCCAACCTAACCTGATTTGGGAAGAAGTGGGGAGTGCAGTGGGCAATTTCCATGGAATTAGACCAAATCGGGCTCGGTGTGGCTGGCAGTATCAGAAAAGATAGGACTGGATCTGTGGAAATTTGCACAAAACATAAAATATATCCGGGTGCATGGAAGCTTTTCTTCACCTTTGCAGTACAGAGGATGTAATTTCTAGTGAGTCTAAGGGGATTAGAGCACGGAGGCTGGACAGAAATGCCACTCTGCCCATCAGAGTGGATGTCTGACGATTAAAGATGCTGCGGTTGCTGGGCAATAGGTTCTGGAGTCAGTAATGAGTCCCTGCAACAGCGCAGAGATGAGTGCTTCACCAAATGCCCTAAGGACCACCAAAGCCACGATGCTACAGTTTTATGCTGTCTGCTCTGTGCTAATCCTAGAAATCAGACAGTTGGGTCAAAAGGGACTGGAAGGCGTCGTCTGGTCCATCCCTCACACCAAAGGGGGTTCACGGGTTTCTAATTGAGGCTGCAAGAAGAGACATAACAGCAGGGCCAAGAGCCCCAAGACTCACTGCGCTTAACCAAGGTGCCAAGAGGAGGAGGAGGACGTGGGAGAGCCATCCCGTGGTGACCGTGGGCACCAGTTCCCAGGCATGGGCTGGCTGTGTCCCTGTGCTATCCAGTGATGTCAGCCTCAGCAGTCCATGATGCCTCATTTCTCCCACAGCTGGAGACTGGGATTATTCTGCAAATCCCAAACCCACCCAGCGTAGCCCACCACCCACCCGAGAGACTTGAGCTTCTGTGGTGGGTCAAAAGATGAGGGTTTACTCCTGCACGACCCGCAGAGCTATAGACACCTCCAATGGGTCACACCTACCGGGTGGAATTTTAGAGGGGTTTGTCACCTGGAATGCGGTTTTGGGGTGGGATTTAGTTTGCAGAGCCTTGTCAGAACCCACAGAGCATCTCAGCTGACCTTAGAGGGGCTCCACAGACCACGTTGACCCATGTCATGGGAGCTTGGACATTGGGCCTACGTGTAGTCCCAAACTTGGGACACAATGCAGAGCGGAATCCAGCTCAGAAGCTGGATTTTTGGAGTTTTTTCCTCAGCACTTGAAAAAGCCATATGCCCTTTTATGGTGTCCCAGTCTGCGTGCTTAAAACAGCCGATTCGTTTTGGCCTCAACCGTGTTCCACTTCATTCTCAACGTTGAGATTAATGCATGACATTTGTTTACATGGAGCTAAAAGCTGCTCTGCCCGGCGATGGGCAAACGTATGGATACGGAGGCGTAAACAGAGGATTTTGTGGTCTCACACTCGGTCAGGGCATTTGTCCATGTCCGATTCCAAGGATAAAACAAACATTCCCAATGAACATGTAACCCTTCTCAGGGTCACCCCATTCATGTTGATTTACTACACAGTTCCCTGGAACTTAACAGGACCCCATAATGGGGAAATCCCAAGATGCATAAGCAGAGGAATTGGATGGTTGCTACTAAAAATAATAAAAAGAAACCTCCCCCAAGTATCCCAGTGTCATGCAGCAGAGTATCCCAGGTCTGACCCACTTTCAGGGCTCGTCTAGAGACTCCCTCGACATCATAGTCAGGGCCTGGATTTTATGACTTGCAGAGCAGGTGAGGTTTTCCCAGCCCGAAAGCTGTGCTGCTGCAGAGAGACACCCCCTTTCTTGGAAGAAAATCACTGAGGATTCAGTTAAACCAAAACCAGCTCAGTCTGTTGCGAGGGCTGTGCTGGTCAGCTATTTCAGCTGGAAATGTCCGAGTGGAGAGCAGTGC
>NW_010237992.1:494-5050 GCF_000690775.1 Eurypyga helias | reverse complement strand
GCACATGGGCCAGCTTTCTCATCTCCTTTGCTATTTGCTTTAGTACCTTACCCTTATCATCTATTTGTAAACAACTGTTGGATTCCTTTAATTTCCCACAAACACCTCCTTCATCTGCTAGCAAATAATCTAGGGCCATTCGATGTTGGAAAATTGCATTTCTCATTTGAGTATCTTGTTCTGCAAGGAGGTTGAGGGCCTCAGCTGTCTGGTTAGTTATAATTTCCAAACCATCTTGTAATCTAATTATCCTGGTCAAATTGTAAATTGGTTCCCTTGCTCCAGAAATCACTTCATTGGGATTCCACGTTGCTGGTCCATAATACTGTATAATTTGTTCAGGTGGCCATTCATCTTTTCCCCATGATTGTGTACTCCCCCTTGTCAGGAATGTATCAGTTGATCTCTTTTCTCTAATTAAATCATCATATACTTTAATTCCTAATCTATTCCCTTGAGTTTGAGGCAATAAAAAGCCAAGATGTGGTTAGGGTCTGTCATTTTGTAACAAGATAACATGTCTGTCTGTAAAATCTTAACTAAGCTATAAATAACTAGAAAATATCAAGAAGCCTTCTGTTTTATATCAAATAACCCTTATTTCTTGTGACCTTTGGATTTCCAAATCCAAGGGCTCAATACTTATGCCTGACCCTTATACACAGAAGAACTTGAAAGGGTTCCTTCCACTTCTGAATTAGTGGTTCAGAGTTCCAGGATTTGACATAAACCCAATCTCCAGGCTGGAATGGGTGTGCTGGTCTGTCGTTCACTATGCAGTTCCGCAGTTCCTGTAAAGGTTTTCCTATAGACACCAAATAATTATTTATATCTATTTCTCCCCTAATCCAAGTATCTCCAGGAATATGTGGAGCTTGATAAGGTCATCCATACATTAGTTGATAGGGACTCACATTACCCCTTCCCTGAGGTTGTATTCTGATTCTTAACAATGCCAAAGGCAAGGCCTGCACTCAGGTCATTGAGGTTTCCTGACAAATTTTCCCAAGCTGTAATTTAAGCGTGTAATCCATTCTTTCCACCATCCCACTGGATTGTGTTCTGTACGGGCTATGGAGATCCCAAATGATATTCAGGATTCTGCTTAATTGTCTCATGATACTAGCTACAAAGTGAGACCCTCTATCTGATGAAATTCCTAGAGGAATGCCAAACCTAGGAATATTCTCTTTCAAAGAGATTATAACTACCTCTTTTGCTTTATTGGTGCAGCAGAGAATGGCCTCTGGCCACCTAGTAAAAGTGTCGATCAAGACTAGAATATATTTATACCCCCCTTTTCTGGGCAGTTCTGTAAAGTCTGCCAATAGTCTCCATGGGAGTTTCCTCCTTTAGTCACTACAAACACTATTTTATGACTAAGTTTTAGAATTATTTTTACAACAGATTTCACATTTTTCTCTGATATATCAAATTATTTCTGCCATGGCTCTACTTATAACCATTTTTCTAAGATGTTTTCATAAATTCTTTGCTCCCCAATGTACTTTATCATGTTCATGCCTGACAATCTCTCTCATTAATGAGGGTGGAATTATTACTTGGCCAGTGGCTGTAACAGCCCACCTATTTATTTGGTTTTGTACCTTCAGAGCTTTTATTAATTTGGAATCCTTACTATCATATTTAGGTGGTGCCTCAGGTAAAGTTATTTCTTTTTCTGGTAACAATGTCAAAATGTCTGTTTCTGTAGCCTCTTTGGCAGTTTTATCTGCCAATTGATTTCCTTTTTCTGGTGGGTTTTTCCTGTTTGATAGGCTTTACAGTGCATTATTGCAACTGCTATTGGTTTTTGAATGTTTTCTAATAGCTCCCGTATTTCCGTAGCATGTTTAATTTCAGTTCCTTGTGCTGTTAGCAGTCCTTTCTCTTTCCATATGGCTCCATGGGCGTGTACAAACCCAAAGGCATATTTAGAATCTGTCCAAATATTGACTTTCTTCACTTAATTCCAGGGCTCATGTTAGGGCTATCAGTTCTGCTTTTGGGGCAGATGTCTTAGGAGATAAGGCTCATGCCTCTACCACCTCATCCAAAGTTGTTACCACATACCCCGAGAGACTTTCCCCTTCACAAACAAAACTGCTGCCATCTGTGTACAGCTCCCAATCTGGGTTTTCTATTGGAACATCCTTGACATCTGGGCGGCTGGAATAGGTTTCCTCTACTGTCTGCAAGCAGTCATGTTCTGGTAAACCCTCCACTTGAGAAGCAGACAAAACCATAGCAGGATTAACAACTGAATTAGTTCTAATGTTCACATCATCTTGTTCCAACACCACCACTTACTAGCATGTGGCTGGGAGATAACCAATGCCCACCTTTTTGTTCCAACACTGTGACCACCATGTGAGGCACATATACGGTAAGCTTTTGTCCTAGAATAAGCTTGTGAGCCTCTTGAATGAGTAATATGGCAGCTGCTACTGCTTTGAGGCAACTAGGTCACTCCTGGCTCATGTTGTCCAATTGTTTGGAGAAATATGCAACTGCTCGCTGTTGATCACCTAGAAATTGTGCCAAGACTGCTAGTGCAACTCCTCATTGCTCATAGGTGAATAGTTCCAAGGGCTTGGTAAAGTCTGGCAACCCCAGAGCAGGGGCTTTCATCAGAGCCTGTTTTAATTGCTTAAATGTAGCTTTGTTATCATTTGCCCATTTGAACTTTTCATTTTTTGAATGTTTAAGTAGTCCCTATAGAGGTTTTACCAACAGTCCATAATTCACAATCCACAAACGGCACCACCCCACCATTCCCAAAAGGCTCATAGCTCTCTTTGTGACTGTGGCTCAGGGATGTGACAGATAGCTTCTCTCATCTCATTACTCAATCACCTCTGCCCTTTTAGGATCTCAAAACCCAAGTAGATAACTGTTTCCCAGGTGATCTGTGTCTTTTCCTTCCATACCCGGTATTCACGCATTCCAAAAAAATTTAGAAAGCTTATGGTTAAAGACAAACATTGGTCTCTGTTGCGATCAAGATGTCACACACATATTGTAGCACATTTCCCTGCTCGTTTCTTTTTCTCCAAATTTCCAATTATATTGCTAATTGATTCCCAAAAATGGTTGGGCTATTCTTGAAACCTTGTGGTAGAACTGTCCAAGTGTACTGTGTCTCGCCCTGTCTCAGGATTCTCCCACTCAAAAGCAAAACGCTTCTGACTTTTAGAATCAAGAAGAATGCAGAAAAAGGCATCTTTCAGATCTAGAACTGTAAACCACCCTTCTTTACTAGTGAGAGTAGTTAGCAATGTATATGGACCGGCAACCACTAGGTGTAGGTCCTGACTATTAGGTTTATTGCTCTAAGATCTGGAACTAAACAATAATCTTACCAATTAGCTTTCTTTAGCAGCAGGATATTTTATTCACATTCTACTAATAACCCATATTTCAAAAATTTCTGGACTATTGGCACCAAACCAACCCTTGCTTCTAATTTTAAAGGATACTGTTTAATTCTTACAAGAAACAATCCTTGTTTTAGATCAATTCTTACTGGTTCTGTCCTTTTGGACCTTCCCGGAACATCTCCTGCCAAAATGATGGGGATCACCACATCCTCTCTTTCTTGAGGTATCTTTTTCTTTTTGAGATTTACATTCTGTAACAACAAGGCTGTAGCTTCAACATATTTAGATCCTGGAATTAGAATTTCAACTTCTCCATCTTTAAACCTAATATCTACCTCTATTTTCTCAAGCAAATCTCTGCCCAGTAAAGGTTTCGGAGAATTTGGTAAATATAAAAATTGATGAGTGACCCATTGGTTTCCCAACTTAAAGGTCAGAGGCTTAAAAAATGGTTGTGTTTCCTGAACCCCTGTTGCACCAATAACATTAATACTTTTTGTTACTTAAACTTCCGTCTAAAGTGTTTAAAACTGAATATGTAGCTCCTGTATCCACTAAAAAAGTCTATTTTATCATTCCCCAGCTCTAATGTAACCAGGGGCTCAGCTGGGGATGAATCCCCTGGTCCTCAAGCCTCTAAACCCATCACCTTTGCAGGTTGCAGGGCCAATCCTTGATTATTGACTTTAGGGCACTTGTTTTTCCCATGTCCTCATTCTTTACAGATCATGGACTGATCTTCAAAATTATGCTCTACCATTCCCTGTATATCCCCATTAGCATGTGCCCTTTCTACCTGTTTTCGGGTGGCGTTCAATATCATATTCTTTTCAGTACTATCCAACAATGTGTCTAATACTACCTGTAAATCATTCCAAACAGGATCTTGGGTCCTGATAATAAGTTTCAAATACCTTTGCTACTCTCTCTGGGTCCTTCCTGTAAACTCCTGCTGTTTCCTTCCAAGACAGCAGTTCCGTTATTGAGAACAGTACTTCTACTGCCACTGGACCATTATTTCCAACTCCCTGTCTCAACGACACCTGGATAACCCTTTCCTGCCTTCCCCTAGTTCTTCCTGCAATTGGGCTAAATCATTCCACCCCACTAAATTACCCTTCCCATTCATAACTCCTTTCCTTTGATCCTCTTGTGCCACCTGCACCACCAATCTCA
>NW_010237992.1:0-430 GCF_000690775.1 Eurypyga helias | reverse complement strand
ATCATTGTCAGGACTTTCCCCCATCCTCTGCTGGGGACCAATCATCAATTCTAGTTCATCCTCCACCTCTTTCCCACATTTCAAACACCTTTGCCCTATACTACAAGCTGAGAAACATCTTTTCAGTCAGCACAGGACACAGCAGTGGCAGAAGTTCCTGCTGCAGCTCAGCACTCTATTGAGGCAAGCAGAAGAGTTCCTGGACCCCAGCAAGCAGAGAAGGAGACCGCATAGTACCAGCAGACCCTGCGAGAGCGACTGATGTCACTTGAGGGCAGTGCCAGGAGCAACCGGGGGGATTTAAACCCCTCCCAGGGAGCACGAGCGATCTGGAGCGCAGTGTGTCAGTTCACGCAGGCAGGGTGAGCGGGCAGGGCCCAGCCATGGTGACCACTGGGAGGAAATCCACTGCTAGGAGGAACGTGGCAAC
>NW_010237991.1:0-22118 GCF_000690775.1 Eurypyga helias | reverse complement strand
ACTGAGCATGCCTGTGCCTCGCATCACCGAGTAGGAAGTAGAGGCAAGGCACCGAGGTACCCCCGCCCCACGCTCACGCCAGGCAGCAGAAAGTCCCGGGGTGACCAAGGCAAAGGCAGCCCGTGGCTCCCGCCCCAGGTGTGGTTGCTCCTTCCAGCCAGGAGCCCTGGGGCTTGCTCAGATGACACCCGGCGTGTGCTTCTGATAACCTTCCCTCTCCCTCTCTCCTTCAGAAAGAAAAAGGAAGATCACGAGAGGTGTTGCAATTCAATCTGTGCTGCCACGGGTGAGTACTTGTGAATGAAAAAAAGCGAGTTGTCAGGATTGTAATTCCTACCCATAACCAGAGCAAAACCAGAGACAGATAAGCTACTAGGTCAACCATTGCTTCTCTGAATTATTAAGTCTCTGCGATGAAATGCAGCCATTGCCAAGGCTCTGTGCTCCTGGCTTTGACTTCTCTCAGCCTTCACCTCACACTCAACCTCATTCCAGGCATCCAATCTCCTCCTTGAATCCCCTTCATTTAAGATCAGCATTTCTCTCACACACACCCTGTCCCTGTACAGAACAAAACTGCTGAAGCACAATATGCCTCTCTGCACTTAAACCGAGGCCATCACATACTCTGATCAGAGGCCAAGGAAGAAGCAAGTCTACACCGTCAGTTTTTCAAAAAGTGGGAACTTAACATTGCTGTCCCCAACAATACCTTGCTCCATTTTACTTGTAAAAAGATACTCCACCAGTCACTGCCTTCACCAACTTTTCATCACTTTCAAAGCCTTTAAAGCCAGGTGTTTACCCAGCCAAGGCAAGACAGAGGAGCTTTTATCAGTACCTAGTCCTCAGATCTTGGGGCGCCTGCTGGGGGTAAAGTCCATCAGTGTCATCAGATCACTTCTGTGGTTTCTGCATGTGGAAGCCAAAGAAAAGAGTTGTCGTTCCTCAAAGCAACAGACAAAGGTACAGGTACTAGGGGTGAGCAATGCATCACTCCCAATTTCTAAACTTGGGATTAACCAGTTGAATATTTTCACAGAGAAAGAAAGTGACCAGGGAGTGTGACAACACCCTCAGCAGTGGTACATCATCTAGGCGTTAGGACACCCAGTTACTGCCTAAATCCAGGCTCAGATGCTGTAACAGCCTGATTCAGATGCAAGCCCGCAGCTATCCACTCTGAAAGGGAACCAGCCCCTTGGGAAGGGTGGAACACCTCAGAGCGACGTAGTTACAGGAGACTCTTCCTTCTCCCTCCGCTGCCTGAGAGCTTCTCACTCGTTAAAGGCTCATCATACCTCCTGCCACTGGAGGGTGATTCTGTCTCTTCTACTGAAGCTAATTATTTGTGTGAATAAACAAATATCACTTAGGGCAGCACCTTGAGCCTTAGTTTTCTACATTTGTCCACATTGCTAAGGGCTTGCTCACATATTGCACTTGGAACAACCTGGCCCTGACAAACTTTTCCTGATGGAAGTAAAAAACCACTTCAAACTGGATTTTTCTCTATGAAAAGCTAGCATTTCGACCAATTTACATGCCCTGATGCCAATCAGAAGATTTCTGTCTAGCTTTAAGCTTTATCCATCCACAGACCACTTAGCTCAGCACTTGTCATCTGGAATTCCTCCATAACACTTTCCTCCTGAGGAGAGTTCACTTTTCAGACATCCTAGGCAAAGACATACTTACTTATATGATACCCTTGTAGTATACAGCCACACCAACATCCATGTACAGAACTAAGACCAGTATTTGGACCACCTGCTCCCAGGTACATTATCGTCTTAGTCCTCAAACCCAAAACACATTTGAATACTGAGGAAGTGAGAAGTCATGCATGGCTAGCGCAGTTGGGAACTCCTGGGACAGAAGGATGCGCTATCTAGACCTTCCTGCCCTTCCTGCATGAAGTGCATGGAAGTGTGGTATCACTTCATGTGCCTGGTATCTGGAGGGTGAAACAAGTAACTATTGATGCTAGACTAAGACTTGTCAGCCTAAATAAAAAAATCCTGGAAAACCCAACACGAAACAGTTTTAATACACAAACTATCCAGAGCACATGATACAGCGTTTACGCTGACTTCATGCCAGCTTTATCCTGAATGAAGGAGAACAGAAAGTACCCGCACAAGCAAAGAGGTAAAAAGCAGCCAGACGCTGCCTGCTTTAGCAGAAGTGTGCCAGTACAGGGATAATGCTTCTTTGATCTGATGCGTGAGAGCTCTCAAAACCAAATTAAGTAACATCACTGGACTATGGCCTTGCTTGCTAAAGAAGAATTTCCTACCAGCTAATTAAGGCATCACCATTCCATTCCATTCCAAGAAGGGTCATCATCCAGAAGAAAATCCACAGCTGAACTGAGGGACATTTTCCTTTAGCCCTACAGTCCCTCAAGATTGCAGCTTGCCATTAAAGGCTACCAAAGCCTTTGGTGTAAGAAGAGATGCAGAGACACCCTGTGGTGGCAGAAATAATATTATCGGAATAAATTCAAACAGCTTAAATTTCCTGTAATTAAGACACAGATTTGGAACAGAAAAGCTGCATCCTGGGGAGACAGAAATCTTGCCCAAGTTGCTAGTCATGTCATTTCCCCTCTCCAGACCTGGCATCTTTCGTCCTGTGTGTTTGCATGTCAGTCCCCACCAGGAAGATTGTACCTCTTGTTCTGTTCGGTTCTTTAACCCAGGGGATATCTGCTGAGTCAGGGCTGCTGTATCCTGCTGGAATTGGAGGGATGACTGTGGAAATGCTCCGTTTCTGGAAAATAGTTCCCTGCACGTTTATCCTGCCAGACTTGTGTGGGGAAAACCATCAGTCTCATTTGTAAATCGTTGGCTGCTTTTTTTTTTTTTTTTTTTTTTTTTACCCCATCCATAAATCCTACTTTGTCCTGAAATCATGTTTATAAAGATGAAGGCACTTACAGAGGCACCAACACACAAGCTCGGGTAGTTCAGGAATGAACACAGTCAACACGAAGCATCAGTGCAAACCAGTTCTGACACCCAAAGTCTTGCAGGTCCTAAACCTTGCTTATAGGTAACTAGAGACAAGCTACAGGTACAACGCTGAGGTTCCTGAAAATGCTGTCCACTGCTCTTCTGTGATCTTCATCTGAGGGAAGTGTATTTTCTCCCAGACCTGCAAGTAGGACTCATGTTTTAATGAGTCATTATATAATCCATAGGTTTACAGACTGACTGCATAATAAAGTAAATCTCTGGGCTAGCCACAGTAACACAATTATTGGTTATTTTGGCTCACAAAACAAAAACCATTATTGCTGTTACTAAGTAAGAAAGGTGAGGGCAATTAATATGTTGAAAGCAATGGCAGTCAAGTTTCACAAGATTTAAGCAGAGAAGAAAAGCAAGGCAAATAAATCAACTCTCCAAATACCGGGTATTCAAATCTTCTGATCTGGCAACACACTTAAACACATAGTTAAAGTATAGGAGGAATTCCCCCTACAACATTAGGATTAATTACACTGAAAACTCAACATAGCCAGACAACTTCAACTTTAAAAGAAGAGAAATTAAATACTATACAGTATATGTTCAAAGTACAGATTTTCTAAAAACTATTGACTAAAAGTCTTTATAAAAGTCACATTTTGTGTATCTTCAATTCTTTGTCACCAATTTGCACATACTTACATCTGTACTTTCAACGTTACATTTCCCTCTCTTGATCCTTTAGACAAACAGAATTAGTACTGCAAGAGCCTGCAGTGAGAAGCCTTTGAAGCTCACTTCTCAGAGGTAAGGCAGATTCCTGCCTCCCCAGCTGCTGGTCTGATTAGCCACAGAGCAGTCTGTTCTGCAAAGCTTCGGCCTTGAACTCGCAGATTATTTTGTCCCAAATTAAAACCTGAAGGGAAGTCTATAATTGTGAGGTATGTAATTTCCTTTTATTCATAACTTTTATTCATTCCTTAATAGCATAGTAATTCTTTAATGACTGTTTCCTTTTACAGGTCAATGAACGGTTTGCAACATCTTCCATAAAGAACCTTTTCTGCCATTTCTGTGAGATAAACAGGTGTGACTTACCTAGGTTCTCTCAAAAAGCTCATTACCAAGCACGAGCAGCAAGGTGCATCACTTTGTTCCTTCACGGTATTTGTAGTTCCTTGTTAACGTGTGTCAACGTACAATATTGGTAAAAAATAACAACAAAACGAAAAACGTTTTCAGGGTGTGATCCTGAAAAGCATCTGCACAGAGAGTCAGTACTGCCTGTGCATATCCGACTGTAAGAACCAGTGAAGGAGAGCTGTCCTTTAAAGACTGGGAGCGGAGGAGGAGAGCACACAAGTGGGGAAGAGAGGAAGAGTAAAATCAGAAAAGTGGATCGTTCAAAAGAGGTGTCAATTTTGGTTTTAAGCTGACAAACTCTGTGACTTGTTTTAGATGATTTGTGGAAAATATTTTGAACAGGGAGGAAGAGACAAGCGCTGGCAATCGTTAGAGTGGGGTGAGCGCGACCCTTGAAGTCAAGCAACCAAAAGTTAATGCAATTACTAAGTATCAAATGTAGAGCAGAGAGACTAATTCAATCAGAGAGGCCAAAGGGGTAATTCTTGGAGACAAAGCAATGCAACGCGGAAACGCAGACTAATCAACCGCTTTATCAGGAGAAGAAGGAAACCATTTCCAAGCCTTAACTAAAGTCTCCGGTTGGTTCTTCGTCTTTCCAGGGCTCCGGTTTCTGCATCTCCCATTTGTTTCACTGCTTCTGTTCTCTACGCAGAATTCTTTCACTGGCTCCCAGTTCTTGGCTTGTGTCAAACGAGCCGCCTCCCCTCTTGGTTTTCAGCAGCTAGCCTCATCATGAACGAGAGCACGTAGCGGGAAATACGTATTATATTGAACGTCCGAGCCTACACAATTAAGTTTTTAGAATACCCAGAGTCGCCTCGTGCCGGCAGGATTTCTCAGAGCAGGTATTTGCCCCATCTGATGGAAAGCGGCTGCTCACTGATCTCCCCTAAACCTTCTGCGTGACCAGGAGACCTGCAGGTTTGTAGAGCAACAGATCCAGGCTTCACCAGGTGCCAGGCAGTAAGGGAGAGGCTTTCGAAAAGCTGCTCAGACTCCTGCTTTCATCTAAGCAGGTGCTGCTGTTATGACAGATAAAATGAGCTGGCACAAAGGAAAGAAGGAGCCCCCAGAAGAAAGCACAGGAGATGGGAAGCACGGCCGAAAAAAGCGAGAGCGACTATTTAAGAAGAGATTTTCTGGGCTGAGCCTCTTCTCTGTGTCTCCTAAGAATAAACTGTAAGTACATCCAAGATTATATTATATTATATTCAACGAGCCGCAGACACCTTTGTTACCTCAGCTGTATTAACTATTCCATGAACAAGGAGACCGTTACGGGCTCGTTGAACAACCCAACCCAAAAACTAGCACCTCACTGGCAGAAGTAGGGGTGAAACGAAGGTCTCCAAACCTTGTGTGTCTGCATGTTTGTCTCGTAACCATTTCGCTATGCTTCCCCCCACCCAGCAAGAGACATTTGGAGGGGCAGCACCTCTGTTCCTCCGCGCACACACAAGTGCTGCTGGTTGTGACAACCCAGGACACTGTTTCTAGGAGTAACGTTGCTGCAGATGTTGTTGCACCAATATCCCTGGCTCCAGGGTGTACCGGAGAGTGGCGACGCACGGGCAGCAGCCAAAATCGCTGTCCAACAATGTCAGTGCTACTAAATTTTTTGAATCAGAGTATAATTATTGCTTATGTTCCTGTAATAGTGCCTTTATGCTTACCACTTCCCAGATAGAATTTATAAAAGAAAGAAAAAAAAGGACAAGCAATGCAAAACTATTCCTTTTTTTAACCAAAGTAAGCAGAGGGAAAAATGAGTTTGAGCTTACTGCTTTGTGCATGTATTACCCTTGACTTGTCATCATTCTCATGGGATTTGAAATTTTCTTGGGTGTTTGTAGTTGGTATTATTCTTCCTTAACATGAGGGAAACTTAGTGTGTGCATCATGCTAAGATCAGGAGTAGTTTCCAAAAAATGTCTTTTCTCATCCATTACAAGAGCTGTTTTCTACACAGATCTCCTAAAAAGAGTCTGTCTTTGGTAATTATCATGGAATTACCGTCTTAGCAGGAAGTGCATGCAAGTCTCAGCAATTACTCAGCTAACTACATTAAGCTTGATAGCCACAGCAGCTGGTTACAAGCTTGACATGAGATTAAAATACACAAGCCAGACATGCTCCTGAGAGCCAGATCCTTCTCTCAGACCGGTCCAGTTGCAGCACAACTGATACCAAGGGCTTTGCTTTGTGATTTATCCTGCTCGCACTGCTGAGGAGCTGGACTCGAAACACAGTCAAAC
This sequence comes from Eurypyga helias, assembly GCF_000690775.1. Lineage (NCBI taxonomy): Eukaryota > Metazoa > Chordata > Aves > Eurypygiformes > Eurypygidae > Eurypyga > Eurypyga helias. The sequence continues at coordinate 15,742 of NW_010237991.1, read as the reverse complement.
ATCTATGGAGTCAGTGAATTACAGCTGTGAATTTTCTCCTTTGTCCATAATTTCACCGAAGCATGCATTCGGGTGGCAGACAAGTACAATTGAAGCAGTCAAGTCATGCTTTCTGGGCCCTGATCCTTGTTTGTAATGGTGAATACAGTTTTCTCCCAAAGAGGCCTTAAAAAAAAAAAAAAATCCAAACAAACACAACCCAAACCCAAAAAGCCAGTAATGTAGCATCCTCTGCCCATGGTACTCTCACATTAATGGAAAGAGAGTCAGTCTTCAGACTTCACCAGGTGTGTTTTTAGACACATTGCATGGCCGTGGTTTTTGAAAACCGGCAAATCATCAGGGCCTACAGAATCTCCACGATGGTGTAGCCAAATAATTATCTTCTCTATAGTTCAGCATTTGTAAGGGATTATGTAGGTTAGTGTCTCAGTTTGGAAGTAGTTTTATATAAAATATAATGGTATGTAATTAAATATAATTCAATCAAGAGCGCTTTTATTTCAGCCAGCCACCTCTATTCAAGGATAGTGCAATGTGGGGCTTACCTACCAGGCAGCATTATTCTGTGTGCACACAAGTGGAAGGAGAACCCTTCTGACAGTACAGGTGAGGTCTGCTAGGTCAGAAACCTGCACCTCAGGCACACAGCTGTATCACAGAATCATAGAATGGTTTGGGTTGGAAGGGACCTTAAAGATCATCGAGTTCCAACCCCCCTGCCATGGGCAGGGACACCTTCACCAGACCAGGTTGCTCCAAGCCTCGTCCAGCCTGGCCTTGAAGACGGCCAAGTTTGTATGTATGAAGTTTGTTTCCCTACCGGCTCAAGCCACGGTCACCCACAGAAAAGCTGCATGTTAAAGAACTGAGTAGAAAGCTCCTACCTAGCTAGTTATGATCTTTTTTTTACGTTTCTGTTTAAATGGTAGCAATACTTTTTAATAATTCTGTGTTCTAAAACCAATGGCTTGTCACTGCCATCACAGCACCAAAGCACCCTTTCTCCATCCATTCCCATTTTCTGCAGGTGACCACACTGCACCTGCTCCTAGTGTGTCATAGGCAGAGCCTCAGGAAGGGTTCCTAACTCACACGCTAATTGCTCCTGCTGATCTCCTCCATCTAGGCGGTGGATACGTTAAACTCGTCACCTTTCTTTCTGACTGTTCTAGCCCACAGGGAAGAAGTCAGCTCTTTGAAGACAAGAGGAGATGTTTGCACAGGAAAGGTTCCAAAAAGCTGAAGCCAGCACGGGAAGAAGTATGTTCCTTACGGCAGCCGCACTCTGGGAAAATGTGTCCAAAATGCGAAATCCTCGTCTGCCGAAAATGTGAGACACTGCACTCTGCAAGCAGCTTCATTGCCCACAGCCTCCTCGACCACTACGACAGAGGAGGCGGCGCCAGCTCCAGCACGCTGATGGCAGAAAGTCAAGTATGTAGGGGTGATTAAAGATTTGGTGAGGGTGCCTTGTCAGTCCCCGACTGCATCCAAAATGCTAAAGCTCGGATCCACCCAGGCCGACTGGATCTTGGTTCTGCACAACCTGTACCCAGCGTCAGCAGTTACAACCATCCTGTATTTCATACTTACTGTACGTAGCAGATGCACATTCACTACTTTAGCTAGCGTAAACCTGCAAACAAAGATTTGTGAGTAAGAGCTAAACATTCCTCAGCTATTAAGAACAGAGAAACGTTTTCAGTGAGTTTTCTTTTTCCTCACAAGGAAACATGATTGTCCCATTGAGCTGCAAAAAGAGAAAGTGAGTATTAAATGCAGAACCACTGGGTGCATTACACCGATTTGTAGAGCTTAGGTGTGCTTCAGCGCTGCTTGTGGTCTGGAATATTAAACTGGTTTATTTTTTAAATTAACTAGCATGGGTATGCAATTTGATGGGGAAAGGGGCTTCTAATGGCTATCCTGGCCACAGAAATCGCAGATCACATTCAAATTCCCTTCTAGAATTACTGAATTTTTTTACAGACTTTCAACTCCTAACGATGACCCAGCACCTCCCCTTAATATGAGATTACAAAGTTGTTATTCCAGCCTCCTTTGGCTTTTAGACCTGTGTAGGACAGCACCAAATAAAACTTACTCAAAGTTTAAGCGTACCAGTGGGACCCACACCTCGAGGTGTCCGTCTCCCTTCCTTTCACAGCGCATGGAAAGGCTTGCCCAGCGACGATCGGAGAGCAGCAGGGCGAGTAGCCAACACTCGGTGTGGGTGGCACTGAGGTGCCGGCACACGCAGGACTCTTTACCCTCCACGGAGTTCACCAATGCAGGTGAAGGGTGGACGTAGCCTCTGCAGCAGATCACCCCAAGCCTAGCAGCATGTGCCTTTCCTCCTGTGCTCACGGGCACAACTCTACATGCAGGATGAATTCCTTGCTGCTTGGTAGGGAAGGGGTTAAACAGATTCATCTCATAGCCATTAAGGGTTCTTTTATTTAGCCAAGCAGACAGAAGACAGTCTGGGAAGTGTGGACCTCTGTTTCATCACTCTTCCTGCTAAGTTCCCAAGCCACTAGTCTATAGGGAAAAGGACTCACTCTCTCTGTCCTTCCCACTCCCCCTTGGAGCTGTTCCAATGAATTTTTGGTAAGGGGACTGGAATCCAGATTTTTTTCCATCCCTAGGGAGTATTTTAACTGAGCTATGTCGGTCATTCTTGTGTTGTTTCCCCTGCCCACCCACAGAAAACTGTTTCAACAGGAGGAATTCAGAGCCCCGTATACAACGTTCCCAGACTCCAGAGCACCCGGAGCAGTACTGCTGCGCTCCCTTCAGGCTGTGTCAAACACACACTCAATGCTCCGTGCGCAGAGGAGCTGAAGGGACAATTCCAGAAACCAGAACGAGCCGCTTCGCCTGTGTCGTACAGCTGGTCAGCTCACCACTGCGCATCCAGAGAACGCTCACAGGGCAGAGCCCATCAGGTCGGACATGTAGGAGAAAACCTGAGGCAGGATTCACCACCAGGAATGAAGCACTATCAGGTTCCTCGCTTATGCCCAGGCTTGGTGGTTCTGGGCACTCCCAGCGAGCACCCAGGCTTCCCGCCCAAGCGCAGACTTCTACAGCCGGAGATCAGATCTTACCCCTTGCGCTGCAAGGGTTGTAACCCCTCAGAAACCAGGTTCCCATGGTGTTTGTCACCTCTGCTCACTTGCTTCATGAAAGCCAAACGATGTCTGGCGAATCAGCATTAAACCTTTTACATTTCCCCATTACTGCTGCTCTTCACCTGTGATCCTTCACAGGTATCCCAAGAATAACCCAGGCCATTACTTAATACATACGTATTTCCTCCCCATCCCTGGTCATCAGGCAATCCCAGGGGACACGTCTCCAGAAAATCACCTGAGGAAAAGCAGGGTGACAGACGGAGGAGGAAGGACGAGCTCATCACAGCAGCACTACTTTACATCTGACAGTGCAGCACAGTAAAACCTGTTAAGATAGGTACATAGTTGAGTTGGCTTTTAGCCAAGTGTTCCAGAGGTGACGTTACAAGCACAGTTCTACCAGCATCTGACTCCTGGTAGGGTTTTCCCTTGTGGCTTGCTAGAGGACAGGCAGGAAGTCCCCGTGTGGGGTTTTAGGCTGGAGTGGCAGGCAAGTAATAGCCGTCTGCAATCCCAGCTCACTGACGGGAAAGCTTTCCCTCCTCCTCACTTCTCCGACGGTCCACGCTCTTCTGCTACGCTCCCTGAAGAGCAGCCAGTGAGATGAGGTGGGTAAACCAGCTCCCCAGTCAGCATCGGCAGAAACACTTACCCTCTCCTTCATCAGTCATCAGGGAAGAGTAACCACGAGATCTTTCCTGCGCGCTGAGGGAGCACTCGCAGCACGGTACTCAAGCTCCTCAGCAGCGTTAGCTGTTGTTAAAACTGCCGCACCTTCCCCAGACTGGCTGCCGAAATCTGCTGCAGAGATCTGCTTGGTGCCGCCTACGCCCCAGACCACGTCCGGTTGATACACACTCGGGTTGATACGAAAGAGTCCCCAGTGTCCCCGTGGGAACCTCAGGAGATCCAGCGCTGCTGACTCCGCAGCCCCGGAGCTAACGGCCATCTGGCTGTGCTCCCGGGGGGTGCCCCACGGGGGTACGAGGTTAGGCACGCTGCTCCCACCGAAGGTGTCTGGGGAAGCTGTCACACCCACGCCATCGAAACAAGCTTCCTAAGGGAAGACAAAGCCATTTTTCTGACCTGACTTGCCAAAATATGAAAGACAAGCAGTTCCTATGTCCAATAAATCACTTGAGATTTTATGGTTATGAGCTTACAGTGACTGATTTACAAAGATACTCCAGATACAGAGACAATTTCACTCCTGACCTTAATGCCCAGACTTCACCCACCAACGGTCAGTGGCAGACAGATGTGCCCCAAACACAACAGCGTGGCCCTGGAGTAGCGGTCACTGTGGGGCTGTGGTCAGGCAACAAACCGCTACCTTCGGCTTAGTCCGGCTTCTCTCTCGTGCACCAAGCCACAGCGAGGCACAGTTGTCTATAACCCCTCCCAAACAGCCACGCGTAAACCGAGAGGTCCAACAGCAATGCTGCGTTCCCAGCCTGTACGGCGGCACCTGCCAAAACCTGCTTTCCGTCGGGACACCCCTACTCCCTCATCTCTCGGCAGTCTTATGCCACACAAGTTATTTTACCTTGCCAAACACTGCAATGCATTCTGTGAGTGCAGGATTTCAGGTTTAGATTTTAAAGCCAGCTCAGACACATAATTATGTTAATAAAATATATTGTGAAAGAGTAAGAATAGAAATACTGACCAGATACTTTAAAGATTTAGGCTTGAAACCTTTCCTAAAGAATAAAGCTACGATCATAGCCTGACACACTAATTATTAAGAGCCTGTACTATCTAATTATCCAATTTCAATAGCTCTAGGAAATTAAATAGGATTACTGGACTCTATGATATTAAATACATGAACAGGCGCTGTCAAAGGCATTCGCTCGACCGTGAATGACTGAACACACCACTGTCAATAAATCCGACACAAGCATAAAGGGAAAGGAAGCAACTGGCGAGAGGCAAATCCATGGGAGCGCTCTCCTTCACAGGACAAGCAGGAGTGCAGAAGCAGCAGTTGTCACCATTTGTCACAAACCAAATGACAGAAGGCAAACCGAGCAGACCCATCAAGTAATCATGCTATCGAAATTAAAACCGAACAAACATATACAACAGACACATGTCAGGAATGGTTACTTATGGAAAACTGGATGCTGGGAATTAGCTGAGGATGACATGACTTTTTCCAGAGCTGTCACCTGCAAAGTAGTTTCTTTTTACCCTTTTACACTTACTTACACAATATCCTAGAAGCAGGGGTCTTTTCAGACAGAATAACCCAAAGGGTGAGGACAAGAAAATCAAATAAAGTGCTATCCCAGTCCAGATAGGTTCTTGACCCTAAAGAGAAACAACAAAACCCCAAAACAACAACAACAATTAATAGATCGCTCTCAACAAAGTAAAACGGTCTTTAATTAAATTCCTACATAAAACAACATTTCTATGCAAAACAACTGTTTAGTCCAAAAGTAAATATATAAGTTTAATTCTCTTTCAAATGTCAACAAGAATTGAGAGCTACCAGTGTTCCTTGGAGAACAAGCAGTAGTTAAAGTCCACCTTGCTGATGTTCAGAAAGAGTATGTTACACCTTTTAACCAGCAGTTCCCTATTGCACGTAACAAATCTGCTCTCCATTTAAGCACCTAAAAGCCTGGTACCTCACTAAATAAATTAAAACAAATCCAGTTTCTTCAGCAACCATCTTCAACATATATATCTTGGTAAAGTGACATTACTGCAAGCTTTTAATAAATACAGAAAGAAAATATTAATGACTTCTCATTGGTGTTTTATGGAATGATCTTTTGCCACAAACACTTGATTTTGCAAACATCTGGGATTTTTGGTACGTGTGCTCTAAAAATCACCACGTGTAGTATACGGACTGAAAATGATTCGGTGCATTTACACGGACAACTCGGAGACACAAATTTCAAGCAAGCTTTTAATAAATACAGAAAGAAAATATTAATGACTTCTCATTGGTGTTTTATGGAATGATCTTTTGCCACAAACACTTGATTTTGCAAACATCTGGGATTTTTGGTACGTGTGCTCTAAAAATCACCACGTGTAGTATACGGACTGAAAATGATTCGGTGCATTTACACGGACAACTCGGAGACACAAATTTCAATGTATTTTTTTGAACCCGAAATCAATGTGCCTCTTGAGGAATGGAAACAAGGCCCCAGAGGCTGAAAGGGAAAACACTACCAAGGCGGGATTCTCAGACTTGTTTGGAATTGGCCTTTCTCTTACTCAAGGGGCTTCTTGTGTGTGTTGTGCCAGAGGAACAAAACGGTGCCACCCCGACCATCGGGCACTGCACCGTTTTCCGAGGCGTTCCCCTGCCATCTTCCAAACATCCACCCGTCCTTGGGCAGCAGTACGAGACACGAAGCAGCTCCCCGCAGTGCAGTGATACCGTGGCTGCTATTTACAGTAGAATTAATGCATCTGTGCCAGAAGGGCAGAGTTCATATGAAAAATATACACAATAAGGTCATTTTTAGCCAGATTAGGATATATATAAAAAAAGAACTCTTCAAGTCCCAACTTTAAACAAAGAACAGTTCTGTCAGAGGCCTTCAAACCTCCCACAAATGTACATTACCCTAACGTATAAAACCAAATATTTACACCTCCATAAAGTACCAAAGAGTTTTTAAAAATGCCTAGTAGCTCTCAGCGTGTCAGCAGGAACTGATTATCCAGGATGTTCACTACTTGTGGAGACAGTCTTGGAATCAAGCATTCAGAAGCAGAGTGCAAAAGACTGAGGAATTATTTCAGCCCATTTCTCGTTGTTCTGTTTCCTTTCTTATGTAACATGAGTTTTGTTGGTCCACGCTACAGATGCCCCGTGAAAACACTTATCAAGGTAACATTCAGCTTAGTGCAAACGCAGAAATCTTCTAGGATCTGTAATCTTTTCGCACAGTGTGCGCCATCCAGTTCACTTTAGTAGTCCAACTTTCCCGGAGTGCCTCATCAAACTTCTGCTTAAACTGCTTTAGTGCTTCCTCCTCACTCTTCCCTAAGGCGAGGGAGTCCTAAGATGACAGGAGAACAAGTACTGTTAGCAATTTTGAAATCCACATTGAGGCCTCCTTCACCATTCAACACAAACCATTCCGGTTTTGTCTGCTCTGACGCTTTTTCACCTGCTATTCACTGAGCAATACATCCGTAGTGTTTTCTGGGTTTAAAGACACCACTGGAGGGTCGTTAAGCAAGTAACTTCCACCTCTACAGGTCTACGCCTGTGCACGAGCCAAGGCGTAAGCCACCGCTGAAACAACCACGTTTGAGATGCAGGGACGCGCAAGTCACTGCGCAACGCCCGAGAGGAACGGAGAGTCATCGCTTCCTCTGAGCAAGAGGACTGACTACAGACCTTGTTCTGTCGAGCTGAAAGAGAAAGCTTTGAGCTCTGTGTGCAAATCCTGAGAGAAGTGGGAAACAAGTGACATGTATTTACCTGGGAATCCAAACTCGCCTACTGGAAGAAGGCTCAGTGCTGCTGAGCTGCGAGTTGTACTTTACCTTGAGATACTGGATGTCCTTGACAGAGGTTAGTTCTGGCAGCCCTGCAGTTAACATCAGTGCAAAGAGTGTAATAAATAGGTTTCCATGTTTCCGCAGAATCAAGTACGCCTCTTCACAATACTGGCGGAACCTTCAGTTCAACCGCAAAGCACATGCAATGAAGACAACACATCAGAACTTCCACCCTGACAAACATACATAACGATTTCCAAAAACCCAGATCAGGTCTAACGCAGGTATCGTAACAACACAGCGACAGAAAGGACAGAGATGTCTGCCAAACCTCCACTGCGTTCCCACAAAAATATCCCAGGTCTCTCCCAAGCAGCCCTTAAAGCGTCAGTACAAAAGGCCAAAAGCTTTAAAACAACCCACTGTTCTCTGGAAAGAGATCAAAATAATACTCACCGACCAAATTTTTCAGTGTTCCCTGTTTTTCCTTGCTGAATAACATGAATGAAATCATAAGTGAGTATGAAAGGTACCCGTTCCCTTTTAATTCCAAACTTGGACTTGAAGTTTCCAAGAATATGCCCAAAATCTATATGAAAGAGCTGAAAAAAAAAAAGAAACACAGGATAAAAATTAATTTCTCCAGCGTAATATAGAATCACAGAATGGTTTGGGTTGGAAAGGACCTTAAAGATCCCCCAGTTCCACCCCCCCTGCCATGGGGAGGGACACCTTCCACTAGACCAGGTTGCTCCAAGCCTCATCCAGCCTGGCCTTGAACACTTCCAGGGATGGGGCATCCACAACATCTCTGGGCAACCTGTCCCAGTGCCTCACCACCCTCTCCATGACGAACTTCTTCCTGATATCTAATCTAAACCTCCCCACTTTCAATTTAAATATTTAAATATTTCACTTTTCTAGTGTCTCTACAGGGTGTGGCATGAAGAGCAGTTAACTCAGAATGCTTCTCTCCTCAGCCCGTGGTTTCAACCCCTCGGGAGTATTTAAAGCACTTCAAGACTCGCGTGAAGTCAGCGATAACACCTACGCTCTTACGAGTGCCCGCCGCTACAAATCGGTGTGCAAAAGGCTGTCTCAGGTTTAAGCTCCCGATGTCTGCCAACAGACTTCTTGCTGGCACTAGCAGACAGAAAAATGGGCCCAACGATGAGCCCGTGAGGCTCGACACCATCGCACCCAAGGGCTTCTGCCTGAGGACAGCAGCAAAACTAGGAGAAATCAAGTTCATCTCAAGGAACCCGTGACAGTTCTCCCATTTTGGAATGACAGATTCTAAGGGTTTCAGCTTTAAATAAAAACTGAAAGGAATACTGCAAATGTCTATAAAACTCTCACTCTTATAACCCTTGCTCGTTTTATAGGCAGAGTAATTTAAATCAAATCAGACAAGTTAAAATAGAAAGTAACGAACAGGAAAACGCATTTCTAGGAGTTTACCCAGGTTTTGAGGCCTACGGTCACAGTGTTATCCTGCCACCCTGTTCCACCCTGAAAACTTCTGCAGACGTGGCAGGCTGTAGAGACTAACCTCAGGAAACCTACACCGCTCAAAACTGCAATTCCTGTCTTTTCAAGGATGGTCTTCTGCAAGATACTCTATCTTTATTCCCCGGATGTGAACCATTAACAGGCCCTCTGGAAGTTCTGACAAAGCTCCACAGACCTGCCTCACTTGACACAAGAACTGCTTGCTCACCAGGCACTGGTCACTAGACTTACGCCACTTCCTCCCTCTGAAGGTCCCTTCAGCTCTCAGTAATCAGACATCAGCCCTGACAATGCCAGGATTTAATGTTACTGAGACTCAAAAGAAATTAAAAGTTCTCAAGGTAACTCCTGCCCAACAGAGAAACCGTAATTGTTCTGACCACGGAAGAGATTTTTACCTGACCGTTTTTTCTGACCATGATATTGTCACTGTGTCTGTCACCAATCCCCAGCACGTAAGTAGCTACACAGTAGCCAGCACAAGACAGAGTAAATTCTTCAATGGCTCGATCCAAGTCATCTCTGTAACCACAAAGACAAAGAACGTTAGTGCACACGACTGGTAATTCATGTCATGCCTTGACCTCAAACAGCACTATCGCTTGCTTAAACCAGAAGCCCATTAGGATGCTGTAAAACCATGCTTATTTGGAAGAAAATACTGTGAAAAATAGCTATGGAGAGTAGGACAAATGCAAGTATTCTGACAGGCCCATCAGGAGTTGAGACCCAGGTAGTTATTGTGGGCTGGTTTGTTTTGCCAAATCTAGTACATCGTCCTCTGCAACATGCAGTCAAAATGCTGCAAATGCCAGAATTCCAGCTGGATTGCTGTTTGAATTCCAAGGGCACCATGAATCTGAGTCAGAATTTGACAAACTTGAAAAATGAGTAACAAACCTGCCAGAAGAGCCATGCATTCCTCAGCGCGGACAGAGAAACTCAGGGGAATTTTGTTGCTTACGCTACAGATGAGAAAATAAATAACTATAGAAATTACCCTAAATTGTATTCCTTCAGCCAGTTTAAGAGAGCATCTTTGTTGAAGGCAGCAGCAGCAGCAACGTTGCTACTATTTAACTGAATGTCAGCAATTGTTTCTGAGCTAGAAACAGCCTCAATAAGGCCAGAGTGATCTCCAGTGGCTAAACAGCCATACGGCAGTATCCTGAAACAGAACACAGGCTCCTGTTAACACAAAAGAACGGTCCTTCAGGCAATCAGTATTCTGAGCAGGCTGAATACTCACGCGAACGTTAACTCAAGGGTAACGTACAGACAATGCTTCAAAGTTAAAACGGCAGCAACACGTTTAAAACATCTTTTCCTGTTACATATATGTGTAAAAAAACAATTATATGCAACCCCAACTTTACCCTTTTACTAGGGAACACAGTTGCTTGTAATTTTATAAGAGGAACCATAGAGGGAGCCCTTCGGTATCATTTGTTAATTTACTGGCTAAACAGCGAGTTACTCATGTTCATTCTACACTTAATTATTTGTGAAAATGGAAAATAGGATCTTATCCTTTCCCCCGTGTTTCTTATTTCAATTTAATATGCTAGAAATCCTTTTAAATATAATGTTTTCCAACTTTTCCTCATTCCAAGCGTAGAAACCTAATGAAAACCAAGAATGTATCGGTTCAGCCCACCGGATACACAAGCATGTTCCTGCACATTCGTATACCACACCTAGTAAAAATCCCTACAGCAGCACCACTGCGTTAAAAGACGACACGGTTAAAGGTACGAACCACGGAGAGATGCGTCTGAAGGGACACATGTATTTCTCCAAAAGCCTTCCCCACCCCAGATGCACACAGTGCTGAGCGGAACGGCAGCCGACAAGGGAGCTCAGCGCGTGCAGCGGGAGCAAGGAAAACCCTTCAAAAGGCTTCACATCGCATGCAGAGGGGCCCGGTCCCGCGCTCGGCATCTGGGGTCAAGAACTCGAGCTCAGCTCCGGCTGTGGGTACAGGCACAAAAGAACGATGGCCACGCAAACCTAACGGCGGTACACAGGCTACAGACTAGCACTCCCTAACTTCCAGAGCTGTGTAAAAAACTGCCGGGCGTATCAAAACTTGGGTGTGTATAGGTATAAAAAGAAGCAGTACTGCTAGGGGAGTCGTCATCAGTGTTTATATATGTAAAAGAGGTATCGACTGCTATGAAGCCGAAGCACATCTCTTAGCTGACACAGCCTATTAGCCCAAGCTATAGCAGAAAAATTAATGAAATTCCACTAACTGGAACTTTTTGGCCTGATTGGATAACTAAACCGCCTACCCCAGGGATATCACACAACTGAAGCGGTGCAAGCAGTCCTAATGACAGTCAGGGATTCTTCTCTACTGACGACAAAGAGAATTGAAACCCAAATTCAACAAGGTGTTTAGAGAACACTCAACTTCCAAACAAAAAAAAGAAGTGCAGATTTGGAACCTCCTTCCCGTTTCTGTTCGCATCTCTTTGCCAACCAAAAACCCCGGCTCTCCCGACGAGAGGGTTCTCACAATGAGCAGAAGGTGTCTGTAAGTATCCAATGCCACTGCTCACCATACAAGGAAGCACTGCCCATCCTTATCACGATGGGACAAATGGAAGCCAAATATTGCCAGGTTAAAGTGCACGCTGGCCTTCCTCCACGGCATTTCAACCCGCCCGACTTGCAGCTTAACTGGGCACAAGTCCAACAACTTCCCCTTCAAAAGCAAGCAACGATGAAAGCCTTCAGCCCCTTGAGGGCTGTGCGCTTACAACCAAAGGAAAAAACATCCTTGTCAGAGAGACAGTTTGACAGGAGTCAAGTTAGGGACAAATCCTCTGGGCCCTTTCCATCTCTGCCTGGTCTTTCCGACTATCCAGCTGTCAGCAGGATACACTCCCTGCTTTTTCATCCAGTAAAGACCACGGACAGATCAATACAGCAATCCTGGCAGGCAGAAAAATTGCTTCTTCACTCCATTTCATGCTGATTTTTATTTCAAGGCTTGAATTCTCCCAAGCAGTATCTTTGCAAATACAACACCAAGTGCTCTTTAACTTCAGGCCCGGTGGTTTAAAAATAGTGACATTCTTGGGACTTGTACCCAATCCATTTTTCAGTGTGTTGGTGAACTCCTGATGTCATTCACACACGGCCCCTTAACACCACACCACGCATGCCAAGGGAGGTGAAAATGAGAGCTCGCCACAGTGAACTGAAAAAGTATTTTGGAGAAGTCCCTCTATCTGTCCCAAAAGTAAGCAAGTACCAAATACTTTCTTGGCAATTTACCGCAGCGAAGGTAAACTTACTCAGCACAGATCAAACTCCTCAAACTCCGGATTTTCTGTTGCTCTGGCACTTGACCTATTTTCCTCTTAACAGAGTTTCAATGCTGTAATATAGGTAAAGCAGCAAAAATACTTCTGGATACAAGGATTACTCTCCTAAGAGTTGCAACACTGCAGACCTCACAGCACGCTTGGGAAAACAGATGTTACGCTCCTCTGCCCCAACATGTATTTGTAACATTTAAACATTCCGCATGGAAATAATAGAAAGTAGCATAATTTTATGAGCATGCCCACTCACGTGACTGCAGATGGAGCGTTTTTTCAAGTCAAAATAACTTGGAGTTGTAAACTCTGAAAGTCTCATTTTGTCACCCTGCTGATACAACCTCAGTCTAAATAACATTTAACTTGGTAAGTTTGTTCTATACTTGCCCATATTAAAATACAAGGAACAGCTAGAGACACACCACAGAAAGGACTGAGGAAGCCTGGCTGCACATACATATTAATGACTTGGGCTAACTAATCCTCTACTCTATTTTCAGGTAGTTGTCTTAGAAACAAACAGGTACGGGGATTAATTAAAGAATATGCTTTTTTGTTCTTCTCGTTTCTCTCTGGTACTCGACTGACTGATGTCTACGGTAAAAGCCAGGCTTCTCTAAACAAGCACAGTGTTCGTCTGGGGTGATGGTCTCTGCTGACCAACGGCTGGGTCTGTACTGCGAAGGAGACGGAACTTACACCTCCAATTCTATTCCGCTGCACGCTCCACGGTCCATCCAGTGACTGCCCAGGACCTACGGGAGCGCACTCTTGCATCTTCCCGCACACACGTATTCCCGTTCCTGACACAAACCCTGGTGTGCGCTGGTGTTCAGTCGGAATGCACACACGGGAGCTCAGACAACAAAACAACACACCGTGTTGGTTTACCCAAGAGACACAATTGCTGACAGTTCAACCAACCAACCTTTCTCCTTCTTCAGCTCTGGAGACCTCAAAACCAACATATATTTGGTGTTCCTCTCCAGAGCTGAGAAATCCCACCGGGAATATCGTGCTTGCTTTAGACCCAGACTGGGCTAAGATTTCATTTTAAATTGCTACTAACTAACTGACAGTGGATTGCAGTGCAATCATAAGGAAACTGATCCCACCCCAAACTCCTCGACGGCAGCGCATCGCTTGCCACCTGATTCGTGCTGCACAGGAGCTGCTCAGTCTGCTTGTGGCAAGACACTACTGACTGGAAGAGCGAGGCGAACAGCGAGCGCTCCTGCCCTTACACAGGTGAAAGAAGAGGGGCGCCCTGCTTTGACTCCAACAGAGTTACCAGACTTCCTGTAATAGGAAAAAGTTGAAAAGTGCAAAATCCATCGTGCACCCGCCAAAGGGAAAAGGGAAGCAACAGCTTCAGGGAAACCAAAGCCTCAAAGGATGATAGAGGGCAAGAAGAACAGACTGCTCCTTGGTATGGACACCCAAAGCGGTGTTTTTCAGGACAGCAGACCTATCTGACACTACTTTTTCACCTGGCATCACACCTCTTAGCCAAGCAAAAAGAAGCAAGCCAACAAGTCCCGACCCACAAACAAGGCAACAGGACTCTTTTCCCGCTGCTGTTAATTCGCAGCTTTGGAGCTGCCTCGAGGGGTGCGAAGGCTGTAAACACGGAAATCACAGTGTCCTCATGCTCCAGGGGTTCATGCAAATTTGGTTTCAGTTAAGGCTGTTTCAGAGCTTTCCTTTGGCAACTGCCTGGTTAATCTTTTTAACAAACACAGCATCGCAACCCTGCCCCAATCCCAGAATTCCATTTTATAATCATAACTACAGCAGGATGAATGGAAGGAAGATGCTCCCAGTTAAGTAAATAAATGGAAGAGGCCAATTATAGAACTTCAATTCTCACTAGGAACTTCCCTTTCTACTTCTTTTCTTCCAAGAGTTTTAAGAAAAATCCTGGACATCAGAGCCACTTTCTGGTTTTCCTTTGTTAAGTTTTAAAAAATGCCTGACTCGGGAAAAGCATATTTGATGACTCCTAATCGCTATTCCTGTGTGCTAGGCACGGTGTGTGGCCCAGGCTGGAACCACAAACTAAGTTTCTGGGAAAGCAGCAACCAAAGAATGCCTCATCTGGGATTCCACAGCTGCCAGAGTTTGTCCTTGCCCCCGAATGCTGGATCAGTCTCCTCACGGTCTATTAATAATGACATAAATTATCTAAAGTTTCCCCAAATCAGTGTTCAAACTTAACACGAGCTCAGCCACCTCATCCAAACATGCTCTTCCAGAAACAATTTATCATTCACATTCCTACTTTATCCCATACTTCACTCCAAGGAATCTTTCCGTAAGCAGATTAAGTAACAAGTTTATAATTCCACTTATCTGTGCTCCCACTATTAGGCTTGAGCCATAAAAAATCTGAAATGAGCTCAAAAGAATCTAAATGAAGTATTAATATTTAAATAAGTACTTCTAGACTTATAAACAACACTTAAACACCAAAGATCACAGCTCTTCACTGGCATACCAAACTGAATTTATGGCCCCCAAATGGCTTATAATAGTGTGACACCCAGTAGCTTCTTTAAAACTCTCTTTCTAAAGAGAAATTAGAATTCGAGAATTATATTAGCTAAAAGTGGTGCACAGATGTGGCTGGAAAATCTCCCTGTATACTAGAGGGAACGATGCCTGATCCTGTTTCTCTTTGGGATACTCTAGTTCTCCCACAAACAAGTTTTCTGACACCCAAATAGCACCTTATCTAGACAAGAACGCAAAGCGGATGTCAGAATGTGCACTGAAGATGCCCCCAGTAGCTCCAAGTCTCAGTGTGAGCGGTGCTCGCAGCAGGAAAAGCAGCTACTACAAAACAGTGAAGTCCTTTGTGACTTACACAACTGACTAAAAAGTGACTGGTTTGCACGGGAGGAGATACCATCCTAGAGACTTGAGTAACAAACCAGTGAATGAATGAATGAACCTCCCGTCCTTTGTGACTTACACAACTGACTATAAAGTGACTGGCTTGCACGGGAGGAGACACCACCCTAGAGACTTGAGTAACGAACTAGTGAATGAAACTCCCACAACCCCTCCTCATCATTCTGAAACAAGCCTTCCAAGTGCTCAGGGTATCTTGAACAGGTTTATTTCTTCATTTGGAGAGAAGTGGCTTTGCAGGACCAGCAGAGCAAGTGAGAAGATTCTTCTCAGAGTAATTCTGCCCTAACAGAACACTTAAATTAGGAATTCTCATTTCCACCATAGTTTACAACCTCACAAAACCTGCCCAAAAGGCAA
>NW_010237990.1:0-3505 GCF_000690775.1 Eurypyga helias | reverse complement strand
TTCTATGATTCCATGATTCTTCACTTCTTAATTAGCAATGCACCCTACATTCCTAAACTATTTTGTCAAAGTGTACAAACCCTTCAAGCAGATGTCTACCTACAGACAGGCAGCTACTGCTGTGGCTCTACGTGGTCCTTTCCCTGAGCCAGCATGAGCATGTTTACAGATAGATTTTGCTACATCCCCTGCCTGACGCATCCCAGCAGACATTAGCAAGTTTATGAGTCTGCCCTGCAGTTGCTTTCAGTTCTAGCCTAGTTTTGTTACAGGCTTCTCAGTCTGTGTTAAGACTGGTTAGCAAAAGCAACGTTAAAACTTTCCTTCATCAGACAACTTGCCAGCGCAAAGCACAAACACCGCACTGAACTATGACATGCGACAGATGGGATGGACACGCCGATGGCCAAAGCCACAGGTGCCCATCCTAAACAGGACCGGGGTTAAATACATTTATGGTCATCCTTGCTTGAAAAGGATGAAAAGCCCAAAAAAAAAAAAAAAAAACCAACACCCACTCATGAAATAAAACTCTTGATTTTCCTTGCAACTCATATCCTCTGCAATTACTAGTAGGGAAAAGTTTTGCTTAAAGTATAAAATCCTCTTACTCTTATTCCTTCCCTCATAGCCTGTGAAAAACACTTTTCATAACACTATTGCTTTATAAATCCGTATGTATGACTGAGGCTGGGCAACTGTAAATAAAAGGTTAGTTATAAGTTTACCACAAGGGCAACTGTAAATAAAAGGTTAGTTTACCACAACATGGAAAAATTTCTTAAGGTGCTTTAATTAGAAGAAAAGCTGTTAAATTAACTATGTATTGTTACATCCCATTTTAGTTCTCAGTCTCACCAAAATCTTAAGGAAGGAGAACTTTATCTGGCACCTTAGAAAGGTTTGAAAGGATTCCCATCTAACCTTCTTCCTCCAGTAGTCTGCCAGCTGAATTAGACCAAAAAAATGCCCACCAGGAGGCTTTAGTCTGCAGCTACAAACGCAAAAGAAAACCAACACGCTGCAAGTAGTTACATACTGGAACACAGGCATTGGACTTTTTGTTTTGGAGGAAATAATCAGGAGGGAGAGACCAAGCCGAACGTCAGTGGGGCTCCAATTTATCATAGGATGGTTTGAAACGGTTGTGGTTTGATCCCTGTCAGCAACCAAGTACCACACAGCTGCTCGCTCACCTGCCTCCTCCCCAGTGGGATGGGGAGGAGAATCGGAGAAGACTCGGAGAAGACAAGGAAACTTGTGTGTTGAGATAAGAAAAATTTAATAACTGCAATTAAATGACATAAAATAATGATACTAATATTGCTACTAATTAAAATGATGGCTAAGAACACAAATGATACAACCGCTCACCACCCAGGGACTGACACCCAGCCAGTCCCAGAGCAGCAAGAAAGCATCTTCCCGTGGCCCAATCCCCAACCTGCATACTGAGTGTGACGTTTTATGGCATTAAATGTCCCTTTGGTCAATTTGGGTCAGCTGTCCAGGCTGTGTCCCCTCACAGCTTCTTGTAGAGAGGAAGCTGGGAATGCAGGCACAGTATCAGAAACTGAAAAAAAGTCCTTGAATTGATGTAAACATTTCTTAGAAACAATTAAAAACCTGATAGTACCTTATCATTAGTATTCTTCTCATCACAGCCAAAACATGGCCTCATACCAGCTACAGTGAGGAAAACACACTATCCCAATTCAAACCAGCACAGTCACCCACATTTTTGAAGGTCACCTATAGATGACCCAACCAAGACTAAGCCGCTGCATCATGAGGCAGGGCACAAGTTAATGCTCATTCAGCTGCCAGAGTCCCTCATGCAGCAGGGAACAGACAACTCTGCTATCGAGTTTATGACTGACAACCAGCTCCTCCAAGCATATCCTGCCATTGCTGAGACAGAGCAGGCAGGAGGGGATCTAGCACACAGTCTCCCTTTTCACTGTACATTTACATCGAAAGCGACCCTTCTCCCATTTTCTAGACATGAAAATTAAACAGAGAAGATTAAGAGATCTTCTGCCAGAGCCAGGATTAGAACAGGCAGGATCCCAGCTCAGCTCCTGTACTTTCTCAGTCCATACTACTTCACTGAACTTGTTCTGTTCATATACACACATGGTGAAAACTATCCACAACACGAAAGTGCAGAAAAGTTCTAATGAACTTAACTCAGAAAATTATGTATCTTATGGGAATTTGAATTTTCTTTAAAACAATACTAAGTAATACAGATACTGTGCTGGGATACCAATGCTGGAGAAGTGAAAACAAGAACTCAAAAACCACAGCCTAAGCAAAATCACACCCAGCCACTTTTTCTCCCCCTCAGACAAACTGTAGATCAGCTGGAAAGTCACCTTCCCATCTGGTGAAGATCCAGCTTGAAAATCATTTTCATTCTGAAATAGAAGGAAAAAACTAAGAATCTAAATTTCTGGATTGGGAATTCAAGAGCTTAGCAAAGCCAAACGACATTTAATTTTGACTGACTCAAGTGCTTACGAGCTACCTCAAGGTACCTGGAGCCCAGACAAGGAAGGCAGGCAGAGAGCCAGAAAGCTCATGGAGTCTAGGAGCCTCAACTTCAAAGCTGCTGGCCTTGGCAATGTGCCTAGAGCCATGAAACCCAGGCTACCAGAGAGTCAGGGATCCAGAAGCCTGAACTTCAAGCTCTGGAACTAAGCCGCTGAGGAGCTGGATAGGTGAGCTAGCATGGGGGAAGGGGAGAACAAAGAAAAAAGTGAGTTTCCCATCAAAATTTCATCATGGCAGTTACATGGTTATATTTCCAGGAATACTTTTAACTAGCCAAATCCAAGTTTTTCTACAGGCATTAGAGAAAATGCGTATTTTGCCCAGAGGTGTGACTTCTGGAGATAAAAACGGGATTGCAATGAACAACAGAAAAATCTTCTCTCAACGTCAACTCAGCAAAACCGCAGAAACATTTGTCATTTCTGTTAAAAGGTAAACGCAAAAATTATTTCAGATCTATTTTGGGGGGGTGGCAGGGAGGGGGTGGGGTGTAAAATTTGTCTTCAGTTGTTCTCATAGGGCCTTTGCAAGACATACATCCCTCCCGGGGGCCCTGCACACACTGCCGTCCGCCCTCAGCAATCCCGAACAGGCTTCACCCCCTTCTCTGGGGTTTTAAGGCAGAAATGAAGTGTCTTTAGGAAAACACGGCCTGAGCTTCAGGAAAAGCAACAGTACCTCTGCACAGCTGAAAACCCTGCCTACACCTGCTCTCCCAGTTCCAGTGCCAGACCTACCGCATCACTGTGCAATGACGGAAAAGCAGAAGTTGGGGTGCGTGCGAGAAAAATGTTATGTTCTCCTTCCGAGGCGCCTTAACCCGTTTGATCTCGCTCTGGGAAGGCTCTCGGGGCAAAACGCACACAAGGGACCGGCCGGCGGGCAGACAGGCGCGGGAGAAGCAAGCAGGGGGCAGAGGGAGCAGCGGGGAGCGCAGGTTGAGCAGCGA
>NW_010237989.1:0-7202 GCF_000690775.1 Eurypyga helias | reverse complement strand
GGTTGGAACTGGATGGTCTTATGGTCCCTTCCAACTCCAACTACTCTATGATTCTATGAAAAAGGGGAGGCCCATCTGTGACTCCCAGGCAATCCGGATATGTAAGGAATGGGATGCTAGAAGGAAGAGAATCCCATTACACAGCTAAGTGACACACTCTGGACTACCGAGCTTATTTGTATTGTTTGTCAACAGCCACAGCACAAGGGAAGGGGAAATCAGAGGGGCGACAGAGCCGTGAGAGATGAGCAGGAGAGCAAACTGAGCCGTGCATACCCGTACAGCGCCAGGCAGTAGGGAAAAGGGGTTAAAAAAACCAACAAAAGCTCTTCCAGATCGTGTCTGTGTAACGTAGAACATACCCCGTTCACGTAAGCAGGCAGAGGCAACGCACCACCCTTAGAACCAGAACAAGGCCACGCAGCGAAGTTCTGGTTTGCTCCGACCCCCTCTCCCGCCTACTGAACCCATGCCCTGTGTTGCAACCTCTGCTCAACAACACGGTTGACTTGGTGCAACAAACTATGACCCTGACCTACTTAAAGAGATTATTACCGACAGATAAGTGCTGTAAACAAGGATCCCTCTGCTTATTTGCAAAGCAGCTGCAGCTCATCAAAACCTCAACATCTCAAATACTTGATAAAAATATGCCAGGTTTAGACTGTTCATAGATAACCCGAGGCTCACCCTTCGTCGCTCCGGGTTAGCAAGGAGTCGGGGCAGAGCAGCGCTCTCCTGGGGAAGTGTTTTGCTGCTCTAAGCTGAGGGAGAACTACCCAAGCAGGATCTGTCCTCCCTTCCAAAGCTTCCCAACAGTATTTCTGGTGCTATACAGGATTTCAGGAGAAGCTGCTAAGAAATCAATTGCTTTCTTTTTGTTAAATTCAACCACCTAAATTCACTGAGCAGTACTAAAGGAAACGTCAGCTTTGCAACCACGTGTACTGTAAAAAGCCTGAGTATAGAACAATACTTAACCAAAATTAACCTGGAGTCTCTGGGGCTGGGAATGTATCCTGGGAAGTCCTGAAATACTGTAACCTCTCCAACACCACTGGTACTTTTTACATCCACAAAAGTCATTCTCTAGAACTCTGCCACAAACAGTAGCCGGATCATAGGACCATCAAGTAATCTGGGTGGCAAGGAAGCTCCAGAGGTCACCTGACCCACACCCTTGCCCAACGCAGTCGTCTGCCAAGCGAGATCCAACTCTGAGGGTAGATCAGACTCCTCAGGGTCACATCCTGCTGAGGTTTGAATACTCCCAAAGCTGGAGATTCTGGTGACTCTCGGGACAATCTGTTGCTCTTTTTGCTATCTTCATGTTGCCCAGAGAAGCTGTGGATGCCCCATCCCTGGGAGTGTCCAAGGCCAGGCTGGATGAGGCTTGGAGCATCCTGGGCTTTGGAAGGTGTCCCTGCCCATGGCAGGAGGTGGGCTTGGGGGGCTTTAAGGTCCCTTCCAACACAAATCATTCCATGATTCTATGATTCTAATTATTTTCCTGATCAGAATTTTCTTGTTGTATAGACTGTCGCTGCTCCTCTTCCCTTCTCTTCATACCTCAGGGGAGGCTGCCTCCGTCTTCTCAGCACCTTCCCATCAGGCAGTTGCAGACAGCGCACCTTCCCCTAATGCTGAACGAGCCCAGTTCCTTCTCCCTCTCCTTTGGGCTCCACATGCCTTTTTCCCCACCGCCATCAGCAACCTGCCCCACCGCCATGACCCTCCACCACTGACGGGGAGAGGCCCCCAAGACAGCGACCAGCTCGTGTCATTAAGTCCGGTTTGCTTGAGCTCTGTCTAATTTGATCTTCCTCTGCAATGCGTTGTTTCTCTTCCCCAGACCGCTGCTAGGCCCAGGAACCTCCCCTGCTCAGGGAGGCCCGAAAGCAGACCCACCACAACGTATCTCACGTATCTCGGATCGCTACTATAGGCCTGGAATGCCAGAACTGCCAAAGCTTCCTGGAAGCAAAGGAATTCCCTGGAACTGCTTGGGAAAGATAAAGTTGTGCCAAACCAGAAGAAACGCGTCGACTAAAGGGTCATTTAGATCGTCAGGTATAGCCCTAACCCAGGGATTTCTCAGCAGAGCGGGAGGGCTGCCTGATTACACGCCAACCTTTCAAATCACGCACACATGCGTGCTAGCTGCAGTCCGGACGATTCGTTTGCCTCTCTCTGTCGCCAGCCCTCCCGAGCTTTGCAGTCTGGAACAAACCAACCGGAATAAACCCAGACTCACCTTGTACTTCCGGGTAGAGAGACATGTAGAGCAGGCACCACAGCAGCGTGTTGGACGTAGTGTCTGTGCCTGCGATGAAGAGGTCCCCGATGATAAAAAACAGGTAGTCTTCATTAAAACTGCTCTCCTTGTTGTCCTTCTCTTCTTCCGCGTGAATGAAGTACATATCGATGAAGTCCCTGGGATTTGCCGCATCCAGTGTGTCCCTGTGCTGCGCAATTATTTTCTTCAGAAAAGCGGTAATATCTAATTCTGTTTTCCGAAGTTCCCGGAAAGGCCCGAAGGGAAGGTAGTACAGCCACGGGCAAATGTTGACCAGGATCATGTAGCTGTTGACGCTCAGCTCGAGCGCGCGGGCCATGTTCTTCAGCATCGTCTTGAACTCGACATCCTCGTAGTTGAAACGCCTGCCGAAGGCCATGGAACAGATGACGTTGGACACCGCGTTGCGAATGATCGGAAAGGGATTAAAGGAATCCTTTCCATGCTTCAGCATCTCCTCCTTGATAAACTTCAGCTCCTCAATGATTTTAGGCTCTAAGCTGTGTCTTCCTACTCCAAAATGACGCAACGTCGCGAGAGAGAATTTCCTCTGCTGCCTCCAGACAGGGCCGTAAGGTGCAAAAATAACACCTGGAAGAGAAAAGGAAAGCCTGAAACCAAAACGTTCCATTTTCAAGAAGAAGGAGTTAGACAGGCCTGAACCCCAGGAGCCAGAGGGAGGAAACAGTATGTGGTAAATCCATCCCAAGCACCGGGCTAGGAGCTCAAGGAAGAGCGCAAGGTTCTTCCTTACGGCTTGGGAAATCCTCCTTTTCCCGGTCAGTGACAGGACTGTAACAGTTACACCAACAGTTTTATCACCCTCTGCAAGGCATTAACGGGTGGAGAAAGAGCCCTGCAGATGCTTTAGTAGAAATGGTATCAGTTGTGTAGGAACTCTTACTCTGGGATGTGGGTGAGCTCCAGCCTCCTCAACGCCCCGAGACGCGAACCCCTTCAGCGAGGCAGAACCCAGGATATGAAACTACTTTCATTTCTCTTCCCCTTCACGTTACACAAACTTCTCAAGACCGTTTGCGTGTGTACATGTGAGAAGCATGGTTTTTCTCTAACTTACAGCCCTGCCGACAAACCGGGAAGGTGAAGACAGGTTCAGCCCACTTGGCAAAAACCTGCCTGATTGGCAACTCAACAGCCTCGACGCCTCCAGGAACGTGTTCTGCTCCCTGTGTCATTATGAAACACCCTTTCAACTGAATCCCTTGCCTTCAAGGGTAGGTATTGCTCACTTACAGACACATCTCTTGCTGAATTAAGAGACCACACCAAAGACACCACAGGGGAACAAAACACACAACCTGGCTCATGGTTAACCTGAGAAAGTTCAGAGTCATCAAAACCACGCCCCAGTTCTGCTTTTGTTCTTCTAGTAAGGTAACCCCACACCTGGGCTTTCTTCTGGAAATAAAAAGTTACTTCATCGAAGCAACATCAACTCTTCTGTCAACTGCAAATCGTAACGTTAAATTTAAAATAAAGAGAAATGACCGTAAGAAATCAGCAGCCACAAGACGCACCATGTTTCGTTGCTAAACGCCACCCACTCTGCTGTTACAACTTCATGTCCATAGCCCCTGTGCAAACAGGGGAGCAAACAAACAAGCAATCCATAGCGAGAAGCACAACTCTGTAGAGACGTAGCCCAGAGAACCGTACTCCAAAGGGTCTGCGATCCCAAAGGTATAAATAGTCCAGCGTAACATAAAGCTGGCCGTCTTCCCAGCCAGATTTTCCAGTTACATTACCTACTCCCAGTAGTAACAACAGCCGAAGAACACAAACCCACGACCCAGCTTCAACAGCCCCAAGCAACGTAAGCAGAAGATGAGGAAGAGTCAGAAGAAGCTGAGAATCAGCTGATGCTCATCTTCTCTGCACGAGGACGTCCGAGTCCCTCCAGCAGCCCTGCACGGGGCATGGCTGCGCGGCATCACATCTTCTCGAGTGCTGGCACCCAGACTCCTGCAGAATGCTAATAACTGATCCGCAAACTGGGAAAGAACAACACGGGAGACAGATTAAGGAGGAAGAAGAGCGTAAAGTCAGAATAACAGAGATAAGAGAAGGCAGAAAACTGCCAGCTGGATGCCTGCCAGGCAGTAATGATGAAACAGCACTTCACTCTTAAATCCCTGCACGGCCTGAGAAGGCAAGGTGCCCAGCACAGACAAGTGTATTCTTAAAAAACCCCAACAAAACAACAACGGAATCAGACCCAAACCAAAACCTGAGGAAAACACTACAGTAAATTCTGAAGCAACAAGAACGCAGAGTAACCAGGCCTTCGTGCTCCTGACAGAGGGCTAACGACTACGAACCGCTAACAAAAACCTTTCCACACGACCAACCAAGCAACAAACACAAAGAAACAGAGAGTTTGATTTATTGTCCCTTTTCATGCGAAAAATTCAAATCCTTAGGAGAAGCAGGAAGTTCTGACAAAGGTCCGCCCCCCGCCAAACTTCCCACTGCTAGCTCCAGCACTGCCGCAATTCCGGGAGCAGTGAGAAGCGCGGAATTCAGGCCACCTAGCAACCTTTAACTCCGGTGTTGTCCGTGTCCACAGGTGGGCACGCACAGGGCGGGACTGCAGGGGCAGATGACCACCCACGCTCCAACCACTCCAGAGGCAGAGCCTTTGCTACCTCCCACAGCCACAGAACACAAACATGCTCTTGCTTTTGAGGCACTGGAACAGGTTGCCCAGAGAAGCTGTGGATGCCCCATCCCTGGGAGTGTCCAAGGCCAGGCTGGATGAGGCTTGGAGCAACCTGGGCTATGGAAGGTGTCCCTGCCCATGGCAGGGGGGGTGGAACTAGATGATCTTTAAGGTCCCTTCCAACCCAAACCATTCCGTGATTCTATGATTTACTGAGAAAAAACAAGCCCTACTTTTACCCCCAGGGTCTAGAATTTCTCTTTCCACTGGCCTTGGATGAAGAACTGACCTCTACCTTCTCCCTTAAGTCCTCACTGCACTTCCCTTTCCTCCTAGTTGCTGAAATGCAGTATTTGCCACGTCCGATGCTTCTACGTGCCCTCGGCTGGGCACAGTATTTAATTCACATCTCACAAGCAATAGAGCCAGACGGCTGAGACAAACCCTTGTTTCTTCCATAACACACCCACGGATCAGCTCAGGGTAAAGACAAAACTGCAGTGGAAAATGTAGTTTAAAGGAAAACAGCCCCATAAGGTCGCACCCTACAGACGGAAGATGCAGGAATCCGAAATGGGCATTTAGTGACTCGAAGCGTCCCAGCGCGTCGTACCCAAGTTGCGAGCGGTCCACCTGAAGTCAGACGTGCTCCCTGCTTCCATCATTCCCTTTCCCAGTGCATCCGAACACAACCGTCGATGCCCTGATCTGCAGCGGAGTCTCACCCCTGAGCTCCCGAAACCAAGCACGGGAGGCTCCCAGACCAAACCTCCCCCACGCACCACACACAGGTAGCACAGAGCTCCTGCCTGGGGCCTGCCGCTGTACTGACACCGCGAACAGAAACACGCAGCTTTTGGTCGCTCACCTCTTATCCAGACCCCCCGGCTCTGCAGCAGCTGCCTTCCCCGCAGCACAAATGCAGCGCGGCAGAGCTGGGTCCTCTCCTACCACCGCTGACCCAGCCAGCCCACGGAGAGCAGCTGCCACATCCTTGGGGGCCAGGCAGGCCCACTCTGCCCACACTCACTGACTTTTTTCCCTTCGCATTCCCGAAACACACTACTCCTGAGCTTCATTCCACAGTCGCACCCGCGGCGATTCAAGCTGTTGTACCAGCTAACGTAAGCGACACGTAACGGCTCGGTACACTTCGTGGGCGACTCTCATGTAAGAGTCCTTGTACCTTCCCAAGAAAACTAAACGTAAGGCAGCGTCAGGTCCCCGTGGCAGCATGCTCCAGACAACAGGCTCCTGACACCTCCCGCTCCCTCGGAGCATCCAAGCGTGGGAGCTGCTAAGCTGGTTATCAGAGATGTTATTCGGGCATGTCCACGAATCCTCAGTAAGCAGCGTGCAGCGACCGCCCTGTCACCGTGGTCAAAACCCAGAGAACTGTCTGCAAAAAACAAGAGACGGACAAAATTCACGGCGTGCGAGGAAAAAGAAATGCACCAGGAGCCCGAGCGGGCGGTTTCACAGCACCGCTAAAAGTGAGCTAACCTTTAACTGCCCTTCCCCTTTCCCCCTCCAGGCCCTGCTCAACGCACTGCACCTAAACCGACAGCTACACGCCAGCAGGATCCGGCATCATTACACCAATATCGTTATTTTTTATCCTTTAAGCCAATTACAGCAGTGGTACCCAACTGCTTTTTGATAAACACGATCTAGGTTCCGCGCTCTCCTCTTATCTTCACTGGGGTAATTCTGGTACAATAAAAAATGAAGATAAGATGTTTCAGGCATTTCACTGGCAGATTTCCCGAGCCCTGCGGAAACGATAAACGAGCTTCACAATGGAGTGAGCACATCAACAGCGCTCCTGGGATACACCTCCTGAACCAAAAAAAGGCAGTTTTCCATAACCACTGAGCTCTGTCATGGTCCTACAGACTCAGAGTGAAGAAATCCTGCGATGCTGTCCTCGTGTTTACAGTCCCCGTGCCCTTTTTGCTGCAAAAGCTGGTAAACTCTCCCTTAAACTATTCCAAAAAGCCCGAACACGCCCAGTAAGTTCTGACAAGCAGAATCGCACCCCAACGCCCCGGCAGCAGCAGCTCGCAGGGCGCTACGGGACCCACAGAAACCTGGAAGAACCGGGGCAGCGCACGATGGTCTCACACCGCTGCCCAAGTCCGTTGGTGCTCCCGCCACCGCTCAGACCCGAGGCCCCGGGTGAGAGCCTGGCTGCTCCCTACATCCCTGCGGCTTTCCCTTCCCGCC
>NW_010237988.1:26388-29477 GCF_000690775.1 Eurypyga helias | reverse complement strand
CCCCCCCCCGGTTTGGACATTTTAACCTTCCCACCATATCACAGGAAAGCAAAATCCGGGGGATTTTAGGCGTGCTGCGCTGAGAGTGTTCTTTTCACCCCCCAAAAAAAAGAAACACCACCACCTTCCCCCCTCCCCAAGTTGCTGGAGTTGCCGAAGAGGGGAAGAATAGCCTTTTGTGCTGCCGGGGGACTGGTCCTTAGGTAAATCCTGGCCGGGGCTTAGCGCTTGGTACTTTGCCTGGTCCCCTGGCTCTGCCTGACTGGGTTGGGGAGGAGGAAAGTGGGAGATGGAGATCTCAAAGTAGTAGAAGTAATTTCTTCTTTCAGCTACACTTCTCCGGCGCCTTTGAATTGCCTGCAATGAATGTACGTAGCTCTAATTGAAGTACTTTAATCATTCACACTTGATTAAGTATACCGTGACCAGAGGAGAGGAATCCACACGGCTCCCTAGAACGTGAGGGATGGGATGACATTTTAATCCTGTGTTTTTAAAAAACATTAGCGAAGCAAGGAAGGAAAAAAAAAAAACCCACCAACGATAGCCGGTGACGGTTGGGTATAATGGACCGTTGTTTTCATACAGATGGCTTCCCGATGGGAACGAAATCCTGGTTATTGCACATATTTAGGGGGGAGGAGGGGAAGGAAAAAAAAAAAAAAAAGCACGTACTTTTCAGTTTGTTTAAGCAGAGTGAAGAAAATAATGATCGACGAGATGCCTGGTGACAAAATGCTTTTGTTCCTGTTTCCATCAGTGCATAAGGGCGCCGACCTGCTTTAGCATTCTTTAAAGGTCTCTTTACCGAGGAAAATTGAAGACGGTCTCATTATAGGAGAGTGTGTTCGGAATACGATGAGGTGTTTATGAATTCCGAGGTGATTGTTGAATCACAGACGTTTCAATTACGCTTCCTGTAGTAGGAAAAAAACCCTCACAACCCAGCGTTACTTGTGGCGATGCGCTCTGTAATCTGCCCTTGCCATAAAGCTGATGGGTGCTCCGGCTGCGGAGCCGGCCGCGGGAACGGGTTCGGGCACGGGGCTCGAGTCTGAAACAAAGATTTGTATTCTTCGCTTCGCAAAACTTTCTGCCACCGCGGCAGCCTGAAGTTCCTATGGAAGCGATTGTTTGGGGAACGCCGGCTGTCGGCAAGTATTTTTCTGGAAAATGTGGCGCTGTGAATGCAGGACGGTATTTGTGAAAGAGGAGCTTTTTATTTTTTTGGGAAACACACCTGTTAGTGGTTGGTGGGAAGGGGGACTGGTGCACTGGCGGGGGGGAGGGGGTGTTGCAGGCAGTTACCTGCTGGATCAGACTCTTCCACTCATGGATAATCAAAGTATCTTTCCCTTCAACAGTCATAACCAACTGTTTCTAAACCTGAATATAAATGCAGATAGTTCACCACTCCTGTGTTGGGAAACACGGATTGCTGGAGTGTTAGACTTCCCATTTTCTCCCTAAAATTGCAGACTGAGTGCTTCCTCAGAGCAGAGTTTTGTCAACTTTATGGATCATAGATGATGTTTTCTTGCAGTCAGCTTCCCCTGGTTTTAAGGTAGTCGCCTTCCCAGCCCCTTTGGGATCCCCAAGGTTTGGCCGGAGAGGACAGCTGCCGTCCCCCTCAGAGCTACACCCCACCACCCGGTTGGCTGACAGCTCCCTCTGACCCCCACCTGCATCGTTGTGCTCTTTCCCACTCGTGCTTTTCCCAGGTGGAAAACATCCAGAGGAATTTCCCTGTCCCCAGACCTGTTCATCTTTAAGGCAGTTGTTTCAGTAGAGAGACTTCTCACAGGGATCCAGCGGTGATAATCCTCGTATAAGGAAAAATATGAGCCTCAGAGCATGAGGTCCCAGGCACGAGTTGGAAGTAGCGGGCCAAAACCTTTGGCCAGTAAAGTCGATTTAGCCATCAGGCTGGCTGCAGTTCAAATAAAACTGCTTTGCTTCAGCTGATTCCGGTATGAATATGTACATTCCACTATAATGAAAAAAAACCCCAAAACCACCTGAATCTCGGTTTGCCCAACCTTTTGGAAAAGGTAGGTGAGTTTTCACGGAGTTTTGGTGCCGTTTGCTAGCTGTGGCAATTGGAAGTGGGTCCGGCTTTAAGCAGAAGAAATGGCAAATCTTCTCTAAGTGCAGCACTGGCAATTTGCAAGTGTTTTGTTAAAATCTGGTGGATGATGCTGTCTCACAAAATCTGATAGGTGTCATTTTTACTCCTCATGTAAAATCTAGTATTCCTTTCTCTGCTTGCCATTCTGGCTGTAGTAAGTTAAAGTGGAGAGTGGAGCTGCTGGTGAAGAGCCCTTCAAACTGGGCTGATTACATCTGCCCTAGAAATTTGAGTTTTTTCAGGGTCCAGGGACCCCTCGCGCCCAGCAGTTTCCCTCCCTCCCACCCACATCTGTTTGCATCCACCCCTCCCTCAGTCAAATCACCTTTTTGCATGTTTGGATATTCCACAGAACTGGGGAACAGCACCCTGAGCCAGTCTCCTGGGATTTGGATACAACAGGGAGTAAGGAAACGTGATATGGATCTTAGTAATTTTTATACGTGCTCTGCTCCAATGGAAATTACAATTTTGTCTTAAGAAGGATAAAGCCCCAAAATATTTTTTATTTCCTTGGGACAGCCCAATCAAGTCTTAAATTATCCTTGCACTAAGGGTATTTGGGGTATAGGGGGAATGGCCTCAGGGCTCACAGGCGGGTGAGGGCCATGCGGGGTGTCCTTGGGGTGGTAGGTCAGAGGCAAAGCCAGGGGACACGTTAATCCCCTTCTCCCGCTTGCAGGGAACCCTGCAACTTTGGAGGGGAGGTTTTGGCAAGCCAGGGTGGGTTTTGCTCTTGACTGGGTTAACACGGGAATTTTAGCCGGGGTTTGGTGTGGTGTTTTTTCTGCCGCTGTGGGAGATGCTGAAAGTCGTAATTCCAAAATGCACTCTCACGCCCATGGGCGCAGAGGTGGAAGGATGAAAGATGCCATGACCGTCCCTTGCCCCGAGGAGGGTGTGGAAACCCAACCTTCCCGTTAGGCCGTATCTGCTCCTTCTGCTCAGCCCTGGTGAGGAG
>NW_010237988.1:5030-26374 GCF_000690775.1 Eurypyga helias | reverse complement strand
ATTCCCAGAGTGCCAGGAAGGCACCAGATAACGTTTTCTGTCACGTCAGCGGGAGCTTTTGGTAACAGAGCACAGAAAAATCAGTTATTTTTTCAGCTCTAGTAGTGCACTCCCCTTTCTCTCACCCTGAGCCCTGATGGTGTCTTAGGAAGCAGGAATTTTTGCCTGGTGTTTGGCTCTCCTCCCTGAGGTGGTGGTTGGGGGGGTGGGATGTGGCCTTGGGGAAGCATGATGGTGAGATGGCAGGGAGAAAGACTCGGAAAAGGAGGTACTGGGTTGTTGAGAGACAGAAATCCCATTCTGTCACGTGCATCTTCAAGGCAAGAGGAGCCTGAGTCCAGATTTGCTCCAATCTCACCTAGATTTAATGCCCTACTTGAACTGTCCATGACGAGGCGGCGCGACGGTCCCTGCTGCGTGGGTGTTGGGGTTAGCTTTGGTCGGTTGGCTGTGTTATCCTTGGGCTGGGGAGGGGAGAGCAAGGTGGTGCCGCATGGGAAGATCGTGGTGGTGTCCTGCGGGTGGTTTTGGCTCTCTAATGATTGGTTGGCACCTGGGTTATTTGTCACTTCACTGGGATTATTAAAAAGCAAAGGACACTGTCCCCTCTCGGGGTCCCCCCTGCTCAGCAGCTGACGGGAGCGGGGTGTGCTTGCATTACACGGTTGTTTTGGATAATTCAGCCTTGTTTTTCAAATACACGGTCTTCTGGGGGGGATCAAGGTAGGTGTCCTGATAGGTGGCCATAAAGCCCCATCTGTTCTGGGACTGTACTATAAAATGTGAATAAAACCCAAGTTACTCGAATACATCAGTAGTAGATTTTAATTATTAATGACTTGCTCCTCCTGCTTTATCTGCCAGTAATCTCACATGTACTTCAAGCTTATGGACACCAGTAAGTAACTGCCCTGCTCGCTTCTGGGCTTGTGCTCACCCCTTCCTCCAG
Organism: Eurypyga helias; assembly: GCF_000690775.1. Lineage (NCBI taxonomy): Eukaryota > Metazoa > Chordata > Aves > Eurypygiformes > Eurypygidae > Eurypyga > Eurypyga helias. The sequence continues at coordinate 25,425 of NW_010237988.1, read as the reverse complement.
AAGTAGGGTCTGTGTGGTTAAGGCAACCTGCTGGGTAGTTGGATCTGGGGCTCTGCTTCCCCAGGTCCTCTCCCTAATCCCCCCCAGCAGCCGGAGAAGCCGGAGTTTTGGAAGGATGGGTCACCTCACCCACTGTGGTGGCCAAATCAAGGTTGACCAAATCCCACCCTTCTTCAGAGCCAGGTGTAGGAAGTGCAGGGTGCCGTGGCTGTGGGTTTTTTGCCGAGATACTGGTAGGAACCTCGCTGAGGTGATTTTTTCCGACGAGGACCAGTGCAGTTGCTCCTGTGTACGGTAACTTGTGTAATGTTGTCAAACACTCAGCCACTAGTTCCTTGCGACCATGCATACCAATTGTTACTTAAATAGACCCCTGAAGCACAGCACAGAGGGAGTATGTGTGGATTAGAGACATAATATTTACAAGGAGCCAAGTCTTTAATGAGACCAGAATAATGCAGATGATAGATTCTCTGTTGCTAAATAGGACATAGATGTAATGGATGCTGCCTATCAATTTCTTTAGCGACCTGTTCCCTTTGGAACCAGTAGGTAGGAAGAGCAGGTTCTGTGCTAATGAGCTTGGCACGGAATTGTAGGATACTCCAAAACCAGCCTGGCTTTTGTTTATTATTGTAATAACCTTAAGGTATAGGTGATCCTGGCTGGGGCATGTTTTAAGCCTTTTGAAATGCTGGTGGGCTTTGGGAAGAGCAATGGGGGCACAAGGAGTGCAGCATCAGCCCCGAAAGAGGCAGAAGGCAGTGATGGAAATCCATTAGTTTCCACGCAGTTGACGCGTCGACTGAGCCGATGGCGTCGTCGTTAGGGCAGAAAATAAATAAAAACTGATAATTAATCCCAAGGCTGGCTCCCGCGCAGACAGTGGGTGTCACGCTGTGGGGTGCGATGAGCTCTGCAGGTTCTCAGCTTGCCGTTAGGGAGATTCTGGTTTGTTTTTAGGGAAAGCTTCCACGTCGCGGTCCCTCCCTCCTCGATCAACAGTTCTCTTTTGGCCCTGTTTGTGGGCGCAGCGCTGTCACCCAAGGGATCCCCTGGCTTCCCTCCATATTTTCCACATCCCAAGCGTGTGTGCTACATCCACATCTGGCTGAGGCTTCCCAAGGTGTGAGGTCTCCGTGGCTGCCTTATTCCGCTATGGGTGATGCACTAGGAACACTTTGGGCATGAGGAGCTCGGAGTTTATGTTCCAGATAAAGGTTTTAATTAAAAACTGGCCTTCTGCAGGTCCCTTTGAATAACTGCATCTTGGCTTTCCTCATCAACTCTGTGCTTTTATCAGCCTACCCTTTAGTTTTACGACAGTGTATGTGGGGGCGGGGGGAGGGGCAATGTCCTTTATTTGTGTTAGCTGGAGGGAAAACCTGGGAATTCCTCTTTAAAAACGTGCAAGGCCAAATAGGAGATGATAATGGTACCTGTAGAGCTGTCATAAAGTGTCAAATCGGTTTTATGCTGAAAACCTGGTTCTGCATGAGAGGGGATGTTGGAAGGAATCAGCAATTTAAGCAAAGTCATTAGGCTAAATACTGGACGTTATGCTTAAAAGTTGAGAGACTTGAGCTTTGCCATGATTAGTTATGGATGAAATTTATTTCAGTTCAATATATGGGAAAAAAGCCCCCTTTTCATCAGCTTTCATGATCTTGCAGTCACCTGAAGTTTCGTGATCCCACAGCACGAGCTCACGCAGGTTTTATATTTGCCACTCGTCCGAGCTGGTACCGCTTGTCGTACAGTAACGGTATGGTGCCACATTCAAGCCCAGAATTAGGGTATCCAGAGGTTCAGTACGGGAACACCTATGCTAACTTCACCTTTTGCCCTTTGCTAATGACGGCAGTGTTTCTCAGGTGAAATACCTATTCAGCTTGTCTTCCGTTCCTAGAAGGAAACGGGGTTTTTTAGTATGCTGTCGGTGAAGTGCCAGGATGGCTTATTTCTCCCATCTGCAGTGCTGAAGAGCAGAAAGCATATACCTGTATCTCTCTATCTGGACAACAACAGTTGTGTTAGAAGCAGCAGAGACAGATTTGGGGAGACAGAGTGCAATTTTAGTTTTGTCTAGCCGGAAGTTCAACATATTTATTGAATTTGTGCTTTCTTGGAGGTGACCCAGCTTCACTAAATTCTAGCTCCAGCCTTGCTTGGAGTAGGAAATCTCACTGTTGTTCAGCCCCAGGCAGCGAGGTTGCGGCCAGCGAGTTTTGTTGCAGTTGTTTCTGAAAACAGTTCAGTTCAGTGATGTATCGGGAGGAAGAATCTGGCCAAGTTGGTGTCCACTTGCCTGCTCCACCATCAGCCATCGCCCTTCCAGCCCGTGCTCCGGGCTGATGAAGGTGCTGGATGCTGAAGTGGGGTGCAGTGATCCGGTCAACATCTGCACATCCAGGTGCCTGAGGGGGAAATCGATAGCAGTGAATAGGAATCAGAGCTTGAGGAGAGAAGCAAAGGGATGCAGAGAGAAGCTGTGGCAGGTAGCGATGAGAAAACCCAGCAGATTGTGTAAAATCTTAGAAACAGCAGAAATAAGACTAGGTTAGTAGGTGAAGTTAATAGAAAAGACGAAAGTATTACGTGTTTTGGGGAGAGAATGTCAGGGTATGTTTAGGCCCTGGTATGGTTGTGGTACAGGTGAGTGTTAAACAGCAACTGCTTTAGTCAGACCTTTGTACAAATCAGCCCCGTGTCTCTCACTGAGGTTTACAGGAGTAAACTGAGGCCATAATGCGTCTCTTTTACCAAGTCTTGAAATACCGGAGAATTCCCCGCAAACCCTAGCACTACTGCTGTTGTATTAGTGTGGAAAAGTGGGAATTCGGCCGGGCCGAGGAACACAGACCTGTCAGCTTACTGTCGGTCACTGGTAGGTGTTTAACGAAGGGGGGAAGGACGATGCGCTCGGGCTCCATCAGCACGAGTTTAGGGGCAGCATGTTCTTTAGAAGTAACTTTTCCTTTTCCATGTAAAGAGCTCATGGATGGGATTGATAAGGGTAACTGTGGGGATTTTTGTTTATTTAAAATTCGGCAAGGAACACAGCTTGGTACAGCACCGCTGTTTTGGCTGGGGATATGGAAAAGAACAACGAGCTGAGACCCAGCAAAGTGTCAGTTCTTAAAATACAGTTGTAAAATCAGAAATAACTTCCAAACATACATTTCTAGCAGCATCTCTGAGCGCTCGTTTTTGTCCTTACGCTGCTTAACGTGCTTGTGAGCAACCCGTGGTAAGGCAAAGTCAGCGTAGCTAAAGCTTGAAATGTCACCGAGATCGGGAGAGCAGTAAATAATGAAAGGAAGTGACCGCTGGTAAAAGCAATTTGTATTGCTTGGATACAAGCAGGTAATATTTCTCAGGTGGCCAACTGTAAATTTCTCTATCTGCGAGCAAACAGTGCAGGCCGTACCTCCAGGATGCCGTCTGGAGAAATTGCGTCTCTGGAGGAGCGAGGAGTCACGAGCGAGCGCTGCTGATGCGATCGGGTGGCCAAAGGTCTCGCGTGCTCCTTGCCCGTGCTGGCAGGTGGCTGCCGGGCTGGAGGAGGGAGGTGGCGGCCGCTACATCCCCGGCGCCTGTCAAGGGGGGGGTTGGAGGGTGGCGGGAGTTGGGGAGGGATGCAGGGGAAGAGTCTAGGACCTCCATCTGCTTGACTTCTCCAGGAGAGTGTAGGAAAGTAAATTCATTAAGGCAATTAGTGTTGTCACAGGGAAAATAAATTGAATGATAAAGAGCACTTGGGTCTAGCAGGCAGAGTTTTAACAAGACCCGATAGCTGGAAGATGAAGACAGGGCAAGGCTGGAGTTAAGGCCGTGCTTCCGGAACTGCTGGTGGTAGAGAGGCTGCTGAAGGTGCTGGTGGTTTCTCCACCTTTGGAAATGCCACATTTGGGGATTTTTGTTTGTTGGAATGAACGATGCTCAAGCAGGGTTTAATTTGGGTAAGTTACATGCAGTGTGTTGGGCTGGAAAATCAGAGCGGTCTCTTCCGACTTCCAAACCCATGAAAGCCCATCACTTAAGTGAGAGCATCCAGGGAGCTGCCGATCCCAAGCACCAGCACTGCAGGTTTTCTTTAAGAAGATGACTTGCAGAGAGGAGACCTGTATCTGCAGGTGGAGGTTGCAGGATGTGACCTTTCGTGCTCAGGAAAGATCACAGGTTCTTTGCTTCCCACCCTTTCCCCAAGGAATTCCCTGTGTCCGTCAGAGGGATGAGTTACACCTGTGACAAGGCCTGGTACTTGGCACTCTAAGAAGTTAACAGGGACCCTGTGAGCCTGTACTAATGCTAATGACTGGGGCACATGTGAATTAGTTTAGGTGCAGGGAGGAAATGAGGGAGGAGTGCTTGTTTTGGTAATCAGCTGCTTTATTTAATGGTGCAGAATTTATTTGAACTCTGAGTCAGCTCTTGGTGGCCACAAGACAGCAGAAATAACCAGCCCAGGTGGGAAACTGGTGAGCAGAACACAGACAGGACTGCAAACTGATTTGCAGGGAATTTGTTGGTGCAGTTAAAAGCCAGATAGTACGACGGGCTCACATGGTCACACAGCTTGGGCTAATGCTGTGAATTAAGGACATTGAGTTGTTTGTATGATTTAGCTTAAACAAACAAATATTGCATTGTGTCAAGGCCAGGCTGGATGAGGCTTGGAGCAACCTGGTCTAGTGGAAGGTGTCCCTGCCCAGGGCAGGGGGGTTGGAACTAGATGGGCTTTAAGGTCCCTTCCAACCCAAACCATTCTGTGATCAAAACAGGTCAAACCCAATTTTAAAAATTAATTATATGTTGTTTGTGTCGTGGGTGGAACAAAACCAATGTGTTTGTGTGCAAATTTATTTTTACTTTGAGGTGAGACTGCACCGCTGGATGTTTGCAGACTTCTTCCTCTTCTAGCTGAGCTTTCCTATCAGTCTGTCCATCTTATCCATCATTCATGGATGAGGTTTGTGGGATCGCTGGGCTCCGGCCTGTGTTGTGTTGAGTATGCAAGAGCTGTTTGGTTGGAATGTTGCAGATCCCCCTGTGTGTCTGCTGGGTTTACGCTGGCTTTTTAGGTCTAGAAGCTGAATCTGTTAAAAGCCTGGTTGAAAGAAAACAGGGAGTACGTGAAAACCTTAGGCAGTGCGTGGCGATGTTTAATGGTTTGTTTGCCCTCTCGAGGTATCCGTGTGCCAGCTGACCTCTGGGAACGAAACTGGAGCAAAACAGGCATTTGTTGGTGCAATTAAAAGCAGGATAGTACGACGGGCTCACATGGTCACACAGCTTGGGCTAATGCTGTGAATTAAGGACATTGAGTTGTTTGGCTTTGTATGATTTAGCTTAAACAAACAAACATCGCATTAATCTCATTACTCAGGCAAATGAAATAAACCTTTAAGGCACTTAAAACACGCCGGTAACAGTCGTCAGACCCGTTTGCAGGCAGCGCGTCTACTCCTGCGCGCAACGTTACTCGTGTGTGTAGATGCTCGCAGGATGGGGAGTTACTCCGGGATGGCCGTCGGGCTGGATGTGAATGTAGTGGGATTTATGGATGCAATGGGAAGTGCATTGGCCTGGCTGGGGATAGCTGAGGGCAGAAAGGGCGAGGGGCTTTTTCACTGCCGAGTACCGGGCACCGTTCACCGCGTTGGCACGAGGCGCCCGTGTCTCTGCGTTGCTTCTTCATCCTTCGCTAGAAAAGATGCGATTGCAAAGGTCCCTGTGGGGAATGTAATAAAACCCCTAAAATTGCCATTAAAAGCGTTGTGTTCCTCTGTACCATGTCCTTATGTCGTTCTGGAAGTGTAATGCATGTGACAGACATAAGCCTGGAGAGGTTGGTGATTTCTGTTTTTTAGTGTCCTGCCCGTTGCACTTTCTTTAGAGGAAGCCATAAGGATTTTATGAACTTGGACCTGTTAGGCTAGCCCAGGAATTTTCTGTTGCCTTTCACTCACGGTTGTTTGGGCTTTGGTTAGGCAGAGAAATGACTGAATGACGTGTCATGTTTATAAAATCAAGAGTACCTAGCTATTTTCATACAGATTTCTTAATAGAGATTAAACACAAAATAAAGCAGAATGCATCAACAGTGATATTCCCATAAGCAATATTGTAACTTGTATGCAGTGTAATTATATTTTGTACACTTGCCAATTAAGCAGTTACGCTTTAGAGAAAAATTACTTTCAAGAGATGGAAGAAAAATATCGCAGTAAATCAAATAAAATATACATGTGTTCGAAGGGGTTGTGTACGCAGCTGAAATCTTAAAACTTCCTGCTGCGCTCAGGTTGCGGCACGCGTAACGCTGCTCTGTGTCCTGTAGTTTCTCTGGGAATGGAAAAGTGGAAGAAAACAAGGGATTAAAAATAGGTTGTTTCCTGTGACAGCGGTGTGCCAGGCGAGGCTGAGATGCTCCTGCCCCACGCGCTGCCCCGCGGCAGGAGAGGGTGCGGGTACCCACCGGGCAGTCTGGACGTTACAGGTGATTCAAACCTGCCGAACTGACCCTCTCCCAGCAATTCATGGCTTTCTTCTCTGCGCCTCCGCGGACAGCGGTGGACCCGCAGCTGCGTTTTGCTGACAGTAACGCTCGGGGTAATTTCAGCGGCCGTCCTGTCGGGTACCCTCGGCTGTTTGATCTGGGGGGCTGTGCTGAGCAGTCCCTTAAGCAGTGGTTCCCTTACACCTATGAGAAAAGAGTCTTGACATTCTCTAGGTGTGGGTGCGTGTGCCTGCGGATGAGGGTCGGACACCCGCTCCCAGGTGTTGTGCCGGAGGTAACTCGCATGGAAGTGTACCCAAGAATGCCGGGTTTCCAGCGTGGGGCCAGGCTGGGCTTGCTGGGCGTTACAGGGAACTGTAAAGTCATAAGGAAGTTACCAAAGTACTGTTATTTGCTGAACAGGCACAGTATCAGTCTGGTATCTGATTCATTCTCTTTCCTAATGTAAACCGAGTGCACTCTGAGTGTTGGGGAGTTTAAGTTGGTGATGGAAGCGAGACAAGATTTTTTATTATACTACGAGGTCTTTGCTCTGCAAAGTGTTTCAAAATGCCCAAATAGAGGTGGATGGGATGAGCTGGCCAAGACCACACGGTATGTGCAAAATGAGGAGGGGGGAGCCCCGTGGCTCTTCCTCCCCATCAGCAGTGGGAGCCCCTGCTCAGACAGGTTCTCTTCTGGGTTTTTCTTCCTGTAAACCACTAAGTGTGTGTTTTCATCATAACCTGTAGTGCTACTTGAAAAATCACTTTCTATTGTACAGAATTAGGAAGGTCTCACTTTGAATCACAGCGTGACTTGGGACCTTAAAGCCCACCCAGTGCCACCCCCTGCCATGGGCAGGGACACCTTCCACTAGACCAGGTTGCTCCAAGCCTCATCCAGCCTGGCCTTGGACACTCCCAGGGATGGGGCATCCCCAGCTTCTCTGGGCAACCTGTCCCACTGCCCCCCCACCCTCCCCAGGAAGAAGATGTGTCAAATGTATCAAACAGATGTATTGAAGTAGAAAACCGACCCTCAGAAAATCTAACATGATAAGGTCTGCTGGGAGGAGAGCGCTGCAGAAGACTTTTCCTCGCGTTGTGGCCTGGTGACCATCCCCTCCTCTCCGTGAGCCGAGGGATGCTGGCACGCCGTGGCACCTTGGGTTCGGCACAGCCTTTCCTCCAGTCGTAGCACGTGTGCATGTTGTGTATGGGGGAAATTTCTCAGTGCTTCGGTGAATGATGGTGGTCTTTGTTGAAGGGTACCTCAGTGGTTTCAGTATAACCCCCTTTTATTTGAAGGGTTCAACCAGCCCGCAGCGTAGTCTCCTGTGATGTGCCTCTTTCCCCAAACCAGATAATTTAAAAAAACCCCAAAACCTTCCAAATGGCTCTGACATCCTTCCCTGACCCTGTAATTCAGGAACAGCCCTGTAAGTCAGATGAAGAAGGAACCCAAGCTAACCAGGAGTTTGCTTTGGCGGTGCGGCCGTGTTCGTGGGGTGCAGGGCTGGCAGTGACGGTGCTGCCGGACACGCCGGCCCTACGCACCCGCAGCCTTTGAAATAAGATGTTTGTCGTCTCCACTGCTGATGTTTTAAACGTTAATGTCTGAGCGTGCCTGGCATGGTTTATTGTTTCGGTGTTAGAGATCTACACGCTTTCAGAGACTGACAGAAGGTGTTCGTGTGTAAAAGCTTGTGATCAGAGTTTACTTTGAAGATGATAAAATTAAACTGTAAAATAAACCCCACTTGAAATAAGTGTGATGGAGAATGGGGTTCCCAGCTGCCCTCCATCTCTGTCTTCCTGGACCCTGGCTTGCAGCATCACCTTCCCATACTGGTTGTGCCAGCTTCTGCCTTTCCCAGCTGTGCTCCGGGGAGGATGGGGATGCTCTTGGGCAGACTGCCGCTCACCTGCTGCCATCCCAAGCCCGGTCTGCACTGCCAGCAGTGAGTCTCTTACCTGTCGGCTTCTGGCGCCGTCCCTGTGCTGTGCAGCACGAAGTGCTGGATGTGAACTGGTGACTGCAGGGTGGGGTTTTTCCCTCAAGCCCTGTGCGCTGGGTTCTTGGGGAGGCTGGCAGCCGAGGCAGGTGGGTTTGTCGGTCTGTTTGTAGCCTGATGCTTGTGGCCCCACTGTTGACATTGGCCACCGCTTCGCAATCGGATGGTGTGAGTGGCGTAACACAGTCTGAGTCTGTGTGTGGGTTCGTTTCTCCGGGGTATTTACCTTGCTCATCCCCTCAACTGTACCGTCAACCCCGCTCGTATAAAGCAAGCATATATCGGATTTGGCATCATCTTTTTCTGCCAGCCTACCGCTAGCATGCCTTCTGCTCAAGGTGCAGAAGGACTTTGGTCGAGTCAAAGAGTTTCCTCGTCATACCTGGGGTTTATCAGTGTCTCCTAACCTTTCCTCCTCTCCTCCCCACTGGCCTGAGCGCCTCTGCTGGTTTTAATTTGAGAAGAAATAAGCCAAGGTAGGCTCAGAGTATAAGGAGATGATTATCCCTACGGAATAATTACGTTTTGGTACTTGATTTGATTTGTTAGCTGGAAGATTAGCCTGAAAGCAGAGAAGAAAATGAATGCATTGTTGACTGCAGGAAGTTATTTATGAGTTTTTACTTATGTTTAAAGGAATTCCCTCTGTGACTTAAGTAGCAGTGCGATTTATGGCCTTTCACACTGGATAGCTGAATAAATAAAAAGAATAAAGACAGGAAGAATAAAAAGAAATGGTACCAGGTTTTGTGGGTGTCAAGTTTCTGTTTCAGAATGCGGGAAGCGATGGCTTTCAAAAACCCAACCAGACGGATCAACAAAACTGATGTACTCTTTGCGTCGGAAAAAGGATGCGATCCCAGTGTGTTTTGCATTCGTTATGTTACGGCAGGAGAAACGCTTACGTACTCACACACTCTGTGTGGGGTTTGTGTTATGTTTCTATAATTTCTTCATAACTATCTCCATGTAATATTCCTTCCATGGCTGCTTCTCCTATTCCTGCTTCCACAAATCATGCAAATTGCACGACCAGGAGGGACAAACGGTGTCTCTGCTGGACGCCTAATGCTGGGAGCTGCTGGTGCTCGTTGGTGTGGTGGCACTGGGGCAGGGGAGGTGCTGGGCACGGGCTAGGGGACACTCGGGAAGCTAAGGGGCTAGCTGGAGGTGAGGACAGGTTTGGGCAGGACTGACTCCTGTGGAGGGGACTTTGCAGCTGCCGTTGGGAAGCTCATGTGTGGGAGCTTAACTGAGAAGCCAATCTGAGCGGAGTTAGTGTGTCTTCTGCTGCTGTAGTAGAGGACAGGAGGTTGGCATGACCCTCCTGCGGGCCCTGAGGCGTGTCTGTCCACCTGGGCTGCTCACGCGATGGAGCGGAGTCACTCAGTACCCGTGTCCCAGAAGCAGGCTCTTAACACCAAGCGTGCCACTTGACTACTGAATCCTGTCACTCCCTCCTCAGTGTTTTTATGTCGTATCCTGGGTCAGCCGGGTGCAGCAAAGTGGAAATAAAGGCAAACTTCCTGCTCTGGAAAACGTCAGTGACGAGTGCGCTGATTCTGTCAGAGGAAATCAGGGATGCTCCCGCGCCTTGGAGCAGCGACGGCGGCCAGGCTCCGCTCCCTGCCATGCTGATGTAGTGATGCTGATTTACACCGGCTGGTGACGTGCTCCAAAACTGTATTTCAGAGGAGCTCGGGCATGGATCAGACTTGCTGCGCATTCAGGAAGCCCGTCGGGCAGATTTCCTACCTTTTCCAGGTGGCATGTTCGGGTGTTGGCTGTGGCTGGGAAAAACATGCCAGCCAGAATCAGCCCACTGACCTCTCCCAAGGCTTTGTTTCATGAGGATAACCTTCAGGGTTTGAAGGAATCCCCCTCAGGGGAGAGGCCTGCTTGCAAACACTGCATATAAAATGTTCGGGGGTGGGTTCCTTCTCTCTTTCTTTGGGATGGCAGAAAGGGAAAGGAGGGAAAGGAGTCCTGCCTGGAGTCTAGACCACTTGTTTCTGTGGTCAAAACCTCTAAGACGACCTTACAGAGGCTTGGAAAGTACCCTGGGCTGACTGAAGTTGATTTAAACATTAAGAAAGCTGAACTCTTTGCTCCCCAGTGCCTGCAGACCAAAGGGATTGGTAGGAGCAGACTCCACAAATCAGTGGAGATGGAAAAGACCGAATCTGATGAGCCTCAGTGTTTGGTTCCTCTTGCACTTCTGTACTACCAGGTATAAAAGCAACTGGGTAAGTGCAGAAGCAGAGGCAAAACACCAATTCTTTGCTATCCCCACACTGCACAAGAGTCTTGGTCAAGGAACACTTTCCTGGTACAAGGAATGGGAATAACGATGTCCCTGCTAGCAAAAGGATTCGTTGTGGGAGCTGGAAAAATGATGCGGACCTTGGGCAGGGTACAGAATTCTGTGCTGTCAGGGGCTGCGTGCCCTCACCTTAGAGGATGTTGCTTACTGCATCTTTCAAGAGGCTGTATGAAGAAATGAGCTTTCACCTGCACTGTTAGCCGGGAATGAGCGGTGTGGTGTGTCCAGCAGGACCTCTGCCAACGGCCCGGCTGGCGTGAGTCTACAGAAGATGTAATTCGGGGAGGCAGTAGGGGGAGCTTGGGGGGGGGGGTGGAACGGTGACTTGAGGAACCCATCAGAAGTGGTGTGCTCGACTGCAGCTGTCTTAAACTTGCACTGGTTTTTCTTAAATGACATTCATGACACTGATCATCAGTGTTGTGTCAGCAGAAGATGTTGGTAGATCCATAAAGTGTAGAGAAGCGTTCATGGAGGGATAACGTATTGATATGTGTCGTTCCAAAGGGGGTCTTTGGAAACACCCAGGGATCTTGGATGTTCTTGGTGGTGGAGGGAAGGTTTGGGGGACTGGGGAGGGTCACTCGGTTGCCGCTCACAAGCTGAACCCACTGGGGTATATTTTCCATGGTGGATGGGCATGTATAGGGTCACCTTGGAGAGAACATTGCTTCTCATGGGCAAGGGTGGGAGGTTGGGTGTTGAAGCCCAATGCAGGGTTCCTCTCCATCCTTAACTACATTAAAATTCATTTATGGTGTGATGATGGCATGAATCCTCCACGAAAATGCTGACTGTGTCATGGCTTTTTGCAGGCCGACTTGCTTTGGACGCCTTCTGCGGCATGCTCAGCACGGGGTGCTGCCAGCGGGCTGCGTTGTGTCCCCGCTGCCTGGCACTGACATGCTCTCTGCAGTACTCAGTCCCTTTAGAAACTTCCTGATTTTTCAATACTGAGTGTAAGCTTTGAGTAACCCGGAGTTGGTGGAGATCGTGATTTATGTTACAATGGCCATGCTGTAATTTGCTGTGTTATGCACCAGAAAGTTGAGAGCATTAGGATAAAGTCTTTCAGTAAGGTGCAACAAATTCTCCTCGTCAAGGAGTAGCAGTTGTGTACATTGTGTTGAGTAATTACAGAGTGCAAGGAAGATTTGATATAGGAATTGTAGCTTAATCTCCTGCACTTCATTACATTTTCCCTGTGGTGTTAGCGAAAATGGGAGGTATATTTTATTTTCCAATTTGAGTATGCTTGCTCAGGATGGCCTTGCTCTTAATGTTGCTTCACGGGGGAGAATTTACAGTGGGGATTTCCATTAATGCTAATGAGAGTTATGCCCATGCACCTCACTGGCCTCGTGACAGAGGAGGAGAAATAATAATTCAATTCTTTGTCTTGTAAAAAGAATAAAATGACCCTAAAACGACCAGTATGTCAGTAACTGGGAACGGGCGCTGTCATTGTTGATGCACTTGACCATTCACCAGTAGCTCGGAGGGTTTTCCTCTGTCCCTCTTCTCTGTTCCTTAAAAGAAAAGGGAAAGGGGAAAAAAAAGAAAAAATCCAGGAATGCATCCTAATTGGGGAGAATAATGCATAATCTAAGGATTATTGTGATTGTAAAACAAAACACACGGGTCGCTGACAGAAAGTTATCTGAGATGAGTTGGGGTGGGTTTTCTTTACGCTTGTGATTAATACACTCTTCCATTTAAAGCCATTAGGAATCATGCTGCACTTGATTTGAAGTAAGTGCAGTTAATGTTTTTTGGTTATAAATTTCAGGCATGCTGGTAAGAAATCATCAAAAAGTACAATTCTTCATGTAAAGGATCCACAAAATCGTGTTAGTCCCCGAACAAAACGGGTCCTTCTCCTGCGGCTGGATCGCGGTGGTTGGGGAGGGCTGGTTGTGTGTTGGGGAATTACAGCGAGCACGGCGTTAATAGGAGCTGTTGTGACACATCTTTTGTAGGGGAGTCTCTCGAAAGGGAGTGAGGAAAGGGCTGTACTTAATCAGTATAAATGTCAGTAGCATATTTTAATAAATTCTTGATTTTGCTTGGACTGTTTGCAATTGCATATTTAAAAGGAATCTGCCATCCCCTTTCGAAGGTATGTGACATTTAAAAGATCTGTAAAGAAGATTGGTTTGACAGCTTCAAATTACATTTGAAAGAGTTTTTTCCTTTCAAAACAGAAAATGAATACTTCCTTTTCTAAATGTCACTGCAAAGACATAAACATGTTTAATCAAATTATATATTTAATTTATGTAAAACGTAATTTTTTATTCATGCAAGAGACTCACTTGTTACATTTTTACCGTCTCCAAAGCTTCGCAGAGTTGGTGAACTGCTGAATCTCTTGAATAAATCACTGCTCAATGGTTTCTCAGGTTCTTCCGAAATAGCCGTCGGCTTCTTGTTGGATCTTCTCCCTTCCAGGTATTGGTGTTTCACTCCGGGCCGCCGTGCTGCTTTCGTTGGCAGAGCCGAGGAGTTGGCCGGGTCCTGCCAGGGCGAAGGGTGCGACTCCGTGGCGGTTGAGGTGGTGGTGGAGGACCTCTGGGGATGACCCTGGCTTGTGGAGCCACGGCTGTGCACCAAGCTGGTCACTTGTCCTCTGCAGCGTCGCAGAGGGTCAGGGCAGTTGGCCCTCAGCTTGTGTCCTCTTGAGTGGTCATTTTGTGGTGGACCAAAGCCATCGTGGTGAAGCTGCTGGGCCAAAACCATGATGCATCTCCTAGGCGAGAGGAAAAGCTGTTGGATTTGGTGCTCTGGACTGCGGCTTTAATGACGTGTGTCAGGGGCAGATGTCTGAGACAGCCCAGCAGGTGCCCAGAAGATAAGGAGCTTTGGCTCCTGACAGGGCTGTTGGCCTTTCTGTGCATGAGTTGGCTACCTGCTGACGTGTGGAGCAGCTACCTGCTCATGTCTGCCGCCGCCAGCCAGACCTCGCGGGCTGTAGCTGGCGGCTCCTGGGCCAGACATCCAGCCCTGGCTGCCTTCGAGGATGGGCTGCTTTTCAAGAAAGACGATTGAGCAGTAATCCCAGGCGAGTCCCCAGGGCAAAAGCCTGCTTTAGGCGGACATGTGTCATCAGGTGGTGTCATCCGGCTCAGGATGGATGGGCGTCCAGGGGCTTGGGCTTTCTTGCTTAGAGGAAGCAACGGAAGGGGAATCAACATCAGAAAAGCAGACCCAGGGAATTCAGCTATTTCACCTTGTATCTGTTTTGATGTCTGCAAACTTCATGTATTTGCTGAGCAAATACAGATGTTTAACTCACGCTTGTCCCAGAAAAGGTCAGAGCTGTGAGGTTGTTCCCGCACAGGGACGAATGCAGTAGGGCTCGGCAAACCTTTGAGCATGGCCTGGTGTCTTGTGTCCGTGTTTAGGGATGAGCGCAGGCTGTGGGTTAGCTCCAGCAGACTGGAGACTGTTGTGCACGTTCTAAAAGCCAAGAAGCAGCAGAGGGTGTAGTCATCTTGCTGGAAGCTGCCAGTGAAGGAGGGAAGAGCAGGACCTGCAGGCACCTCTGCTGAATCCTGGGCTGGCCGTGCAGCATCTTGCTCAGGTGCTGGCCTTGGAGAAATGTCTTGGATTTGAAAACTGTGGTGATACCTTCCTTTTCCATTTGCCAGTCTCATCAATAACTTCAATTAGAAGTTCTGGTTTAAGTGCTCAACAATCAGGGAAGTGTTATGGCACTGGGAGTTAATTGCAATTAGCCACCACTGCCAGGGAGATCCTGGCTGAGGACAGCCCCAGCCTACTGGGAACATAAAGGCTTGGGGTACATCAGAAGTCATAGTTCGATCGTTTCCTTGGCAGACAGAGGTACCCTTGGTCTCTCAGAGAAGAGCAGTGTGCACAGCAAGGGCAGAGCGAGCAGAGCCAGCATGAATGCAGGAGAGCAGAACTCAGAAACCTGATGGTCCTCAGGTAAATCCACCCTTTAGCAGGAAGAAGTGTCAGAAGCCTTCCATCTAAGATAGGTCATGTTCTTACACCTTCTAAAACTTCTCTGTCCTCTTCATGGTCCCAGCGGATGTATTTGTGTGTGTTTATTCACGTAGGAGATGGCCAAGCCAAAGCAACTTAAGCGAGGGTCTTGCATGCCAAGGCCCCCATCCTGCAGCAGTCCTGCTCCGTGTAGATGTAGTGACTGTGGCAGCTCGGACCACAGGCCTCCCTTGAAGAGAAAGACTTTCTTGGGTAAACCCAAAGATCTGCAAGAGTTTGGGTCTTTCAGCTCATTTTTTTTTGCTAACAGCGATAGGGGTTGAGTGAATGAAGTAATATTGACAAAGCTGTAATTCAGATAATTAGCCGGCTGTCATGTGCATTGCAAAGGACGGGGTGTATTTCTTCCCAGGTTTGCGGTTTCCTTAGAAGGGAAAATGTATCTGACTGAAGATACGTAGGAACTCTCAGTTCCCAGGTAGCTAAAAGCATTGGATTTGACAAATGTGGGGAGACATGCATTTTTAGAGACCCCAGAGGGAGCTCCTCAGTGTCTTCTAAGCCCTCCTCCCTCAGGGTACCTCCAGTGATGGCCTGATACTGAAACAGCACAGGAGAAAATAGAGGTGTTTCGTTTTTACCTACTGATGTAAAATTTCCTGATCTTTCTCTTGGATCTGGCACCTTTCTTCAGGCTGAGGGACAGAGTTCCTGTGCGGTGGGGTCCAAGCATGGTCAAAAGGGCTTGTCCTCCATCTCCATCCTGATCTCAGGCTGGAACTGAAACTGGGGCTGGGTTGAACATTCTGGATACGGGATATATTTGATATTTATTTTATTTATTAAAAAGCCAAAGAAACAAAACAAACAAAAAAACCAAACCCACCAAACCAAACAAAAAAACCCCCAACCAACCAAACAAAAAACCCACAACCTTGAAAATATTCCTAGCAGTATTTACAGTCCAAGCACAGGAGATTGGTGTGAAATTTTGGAAGACAGAGTAGTAAACAGCAGAGATTTTCAGTGTATTCCTCCTCTATGTTTTAGGGGAAATGCACAGTCTATAGTTTTTTTTATTACCCATTTCAGTATGAAATATGTTGCGACATTAAGTTGTATATTGCCATTGAAATATATGGTAGGAATAAAATTCCAGATAAAAGGTAACTATTTGACATTCTGTATAGTTGTTGTCATGCTGTTAAAATAACACATTGGCTACTAACTTGATATGAGACAAAGATGAAGAGGAAGCTGTGTCAGCAGGATTTTCTGAGGAACCCTGTAATACCGACATCCAGGCACTGCCTTCGCTCGCTGTACCGTTCCCTCTGAACTGAAAAAGCAGAGCTTGCCCTGAAATATTAACATCTTAAGAACTTCATTTTCTAAGTAAAATAATCCGCCCTGCCTCTTCCAAAAGAAAATATACTCGCAGTACATTTCAGCAAAGCATAATGTTTAAAATTTGTTTTCACCCTGCATGTGCTCTGCTGTAGAGGGCTTAAATCTAAAATTAGAAGGAGGTGGAGGCAAACTGCAGTTAGTTAGCTGAGCTAACGAGATTTCAGGACACTGCAGTTCCACACCGTCCACCGGCCAAAGCCTTAATGCTCTGGAGTGTAGGATCTTCTCAACTCAGTCAGACAAAATTATATTAACATTGCATTATAGATTTTACCCATCAGTCCTAATTGCTGTCTTTTAAGCTCTTGCTGACCCACTGCCTACCATCAGTGGGCTTTGTCCCCTGTCAGTACATCCTGCGGTTGCTCTACTCGGTGCAAAACAACCGAGTAGGTGCAGAAATAAATATTTTTTGTTAATGCGGAATATTTTACACGCTCTAGCAATGTAGCTGAACTCGACTATGAACAGTAAGTCCAGCTACTGCCGTGCAAGGGTTTTTCAGTCCACCTGTAGTGTGTGAAATAGCTGAAGGCAAAGGCATCTGAGGCAAGAGTAAGGCCAGTGCAAGTTGTATCAGCAGTTTGACACATTGCACTGCTCGGCTGTTCCTCCAGGCTCACAGTGCCCCACACGTCTCCTAGCAGAGGCAGAGGTTGTTCCCAAAAGGCATGACTCCAGACCGTGGACACCATTCCTGTGCAAGCTGCGAGGAGCTTGTGGCGGTGCAGTAACGAACTGCGAACATCTGGATCCAGCAGACCAGGAGAAGCCGTTGGGAGCCCAGTTGTGTGTGGGTTGTAAGGGCAGACGTGGCGTTAAGTGTGGTAGAGTATGGCGTAATGTATGGTAGAGCAGAGTTGTGCAGGATGGGCAGTGGACGTGACGACCTAATGCATCCCTCTTTCCTCACCTTTTTTCCTGGCCAGGCTTGTTTTGTCCCATTGCCTGGCCTATAAAGGCTTGTGAGATGTGTGAAAGGGAGAGATCTCCGTTTCCAGAGGTTGGTCTGTGCTGGAAATGCAGTACTGGCTGAAGCTGCGCTTGTGGTTTCTCTAGTTAGTTCGTGTGAACATTTCCAGAGCTCTTTGGGTGCTGTGTAAATGCTGAGCTGTCTGCCGTAGGTGACAGTCTCGTCTGGCCCGTGCTCCTGTGCTTGCACATGTTCCTGCCCAGCTGAAGGTCATCATGGCCACGGTCGATACAGGGAGTCCCTGAGCGCTCCTCATCCTCTCTGGTGCAAAGTTTGGCATTCCAGGGGTAGCGAGGACGGTACGTGGCCTTGCAGCGAGACAGGTCAGGAAGCGCCCACCAAATCCTTGCTGCTGGCTGAGCCGTGGGAGCAGTGAGTCTGTAGGTCACCACTGCTATTTCCAAGATGACTGTATATTTAAAATGTTATTTAAGAACTGGGGAGTAACTGGGTAGGTGGTGGTGTGTTGCCCCGACAGAGGTGCCGGCTTTCTGCTACTTCAGGCTTTCATTTCTGGTGGAGGGAGACAGGACATGACCCTTAGCTGCGCCAGCACCATCGGTTTGGCAACTTTTAACACTGTCCTTGCAGCGGTCCGTGCAGTAAAACATCCTGCTGTGTGTTTCCTCATGGGGTGTGTTACTCACTGCCCATTTCTGCTGATTTTAGGAGATGGTGGGTCAAGTCCAGGATCGTGGTGTTCCTGGTCAGTCTCTCCTGGCACGGCTCCGCAGTGTTGGAGTGGGAGCTGAGGCTGGGGTGGTTGTGGCAGAAAAGCAAGGAGAGCTGTGCTTCTGCCTGTGCATCAGGATGCTGCACAGCTGTTTCGGCGGCTGGGTCTCACTGTTTTTTAGGTGAAATTCTTGGGTTATATTTGAACTGAGGTTTTGAGCAACCTGGGCTAGTGGAAGGTGTCCCTGCCCATGGCAGGGGGGTTGGAACTGGATGGTCTTTAAGGTCCCTTCCAACCCAAACCGTTTTGTGATTCTGTGAATTCCTGCTTGCGTGTCAAGGTGTTGTCCCGAAGCAGTGAGCAGTGACCCGTCTCTGCTCCTGGGGAAGGCACGGGGAGGCTCAACCCACCCTGCTCAGAAAAACTCCTGCCTGGAGAGCCCTGCTGAGGGCTGTAAATAAGAGCTGTTATTAAAAGATCTTGGACATAGCGGTTGTAGCAGGCTAACAGCAAGATGGAATAGCTTGATAATAAAATAGGTTTTTAGTAAGATATAAAAAATGTTCCTTTTTCCATCCTAACTGACAAACTTGGGATTTTTTGCACAATGCCTTATTTCTTCACTTCTCATACGTGCATTTTCCTTGCTATTTATAGCTTTACATGTGTGCAACCTGAAACCAGCCAGTTTGAAATGTTCTAATCTCAGATTTTCCATAAACATTCCTGCCTGTACCGAGACCCCTGTTCACCAAGTTTATGAAAACAATCCCCTCTAGGCAAAGATTTTTCTAATTCCCTGAATATAAGGGGAGTAGTTCACAGTGAAGTGTTGATGGGACCTTCAGTGCGATGTTGTGAGTACGGCTATCTACAGACGTGGTCAGGAGTAGTTCTCAAGTGTTTTGCTGAATAAATGCTTCTTATGTTGGAGCCCTCAACATCAGAACGATTATAGACTGGTTGGAGTGAGTCCAGAGGAGGCCACGAAGATGATCAGGGGCCTGAAGCACTTCTGCCATGGGGACAGGCTGAGAGAGTTGGGGGTGTTCAGCCTGGAGAAGAGAAGGCTCCAGGGAGACCTTATAGCACCTTCCAGTGCCTGAAGGGGCTACAAGGAAGCTGGGGGGGACTTGTTACAAGGGCCTGTAGTGACAGGACAAGGGGTAATGGGTTTAAATTGAAAGTGGGGAGGTTTAGATTGGATATCAGGAAGAAGTTCTTCCCAGAGAGGGTAGAGAGGCACTGGGACAGGTTGCCCAGAGAAGCTGCGGATGCCCCATCCCTGGCAGTGTCCAAGGCCAGGCTGGATGAGGCTTGGAGCAACCTGGTCTAGTAGAAGGTGTTCCTGCCCATGGCACGGGGTGGGACTGGATGGTCTTTAAGGTCCCTTCCAACCCAAACCATTCTGTGATTCTATGATTCAGGATAATTTTACATTTGTGTATTGTTTCTGTAATTTACTCCTGCACGTAGTGTGCTTTTAAGTATGTAAATCACTCTGTTGTGACAACATGTACTTTCCAATTTCAAAATACCTCTTTCAGTATGAAAAATCACTGCGAAAAGAGTTGATTCTGCTCAAGTGTCTTCTGTTAAGCGGGTTTAATGTTTGATACAAGAGGGCTTGCAGAGTGTTATTTCAGATGTGCACACAATAATACTCAGCTGTTCGGCATTTCCCCCGTATGTTAACGCTGAAAGCCTGACAGACAGCTGGGCTGTCCCCGTGCAGCGTTATGGGGCACTGTGCTGGGCAGGGCTCCCGTTGGCCCTTTGCATGGATGGGGTTCGGGGCGCACAAGCCGGAGCTGGGAAGCCCCGGGGCTGGGTGCAGGCAGCCTTGATTTGCCTGTTGTGGTCCATCCAGGTCCTTCATCACCCATCCAGACTCCCTCATCCCAACCTGTTTTCAAACTGTATCGTCATGGTGGCTGGCTCTGTAGCATTAGGCAGCGTTTAGTTGAGACCAGGAGGCCATTGGTCCAGCGTGAGACGAAAACCTGCTTTCTCCTGTGGTGGTGAGACGTTCCCTGGTAGACCCTCCTGCACCGGGACCGACAGCCCCAGAGAAGGGAGGACACCAGCCACACAACCTGGTCTTGCAGATCCCTCAAAAATAAGATCATGTCCCTGGGTTCTGCTGTTGCAGATGTGCTGTTTTCCAGGCGGATGGCCAGGTAAATAATTAAAAAATCTTGGGTTGTCCTTATGAATCAGCTGTGATTTATACCAAAGTCCTTGGTGTATTCTAGATATTTTGTTGTGCTGGAGTTTCCTCTTTCTCCTGGTAACCTTTTATTTTTTTTTTTTTTTTCCTCCCTCAGCAGTATGTTAGCAAGGTTTACTGTCCCTTTGTTTCATGTAGCACGGGCAGTGAGTGGCATGTCCGGTCACCAGACCCTCTCCGGGGCGGGGGAGTGTCATTGCGACACGTGGCTGGGTTCAGGAGGGTGCAGCAGGGCCTGCAATGCCCCTGCCAGTTACGGGCTCACGTGTCGGGACCCTATGCGTAAGGCAGGAAG